>NW_027279935.1:0-100000 GCF_046629955.1 Centroberyx affinis
TATATACACACACACACACACATACACACACACACACACACACACACACACACATGCAAATACACACAAACCCATAGAGTGTCTCTATCTCACTCAGTCACTCACATACACACACACACACACACACACACACACACACACACACACACACACACTGCTGATAGGTTAATAACAGTCCTTGCACTACATTCCCTTAATCCACAGTTTATCTCTGTCAAAGATGAAGGATGATGGATTGTTGATGTAGTGGATTTTCTGAAATGCCAGTCAACAATAGGCCAGAGGGGGGGGGGGGATCCAGCAAAAGTCCATATTGAAGGTTGGTGAATCCCACTGAGTGAAAGAGAAGAAAAAGTCAGTACTGGAGCACAGTAAACATCAGCACAGTATGTCATATAATGAGAAAAAACAGCACAGGTACACAGGATCTGTCCCATGTGCTATTAGACTGGGGTCAATGGTTAGTTAAAGCCTGGTTGGATGTTAGAGGGAAAGGGGGAGAATGAGAGCAGGTATGGGGATTCTTAAATAGACCCGTCCCATCACTGATGCTTCACTGTCCCACAAACTGGCTCAGCAGTTGAGAAACCACATTATTCAAACAGTTGTGCATCATGGTGGAGTAGTGGTTACACAGACCATCCTTCACCCAGGTTAACATGCAGGCAGCCACCCTGCTGAGGGTGTGATCACACCTACAGCTTGTTTTCTTTGGCCCGAACCAGAGGAGAACAAAAGATGACTTTGTTGCATTTTTGTATTTGGTTCATTTGGGTTCACGCTGCTCAACTACAAGCGAAACAGGCCTTTTTAAACATAAGTCACATGGACTAACAAGTAGCTTGTTGATTGGACAGAGTTTTGGTAACCTGTCATCCTGCCAGGTTAGAGATTTTGGCAGGGGTGGGGAGTCAAAACAAATCTGATTCCAGCCCCTGTAACTTTAGCTAAGCTGGACTTGTCTCTTTGCAGTACCGGTTCTCTGGTGTTCATACCAGTGAAAAACACATGAAGAAATAGCTGAATATAAGCATCAGTCCAGACTGTGGTTTGCCTTTGGTTCACATTATTATACTAGGCTTCCCAAGCACGAGGAACTGCTGGCTATCAGATGTCAACATCCGTCTCCTTCTACCCATAAAAGCTTGTGTTTTGGGGTCGTTTCTTGGAGTTTATTCAGGTCACGTTCTCTCTCCTAATGAACCATACAGCAGTTTGTTTGGAAGAGGACTGAGACCTGCATTTTCACGTGTATTGATGCAGTTATTTGGTGCCGCCCGAGTTCAAATGGCATTGTTCTCACCTGGCCAGACAAACTGAACTTAACGAATAAACGCTCCTGACCTCTGACCTCCCTGTGGAGGAGGGCAAGAGAGGAGAGGATTTCCCTATATAGATCAGTAAAGTATCACATTATGATCCCAACAGCCACTGACCCTACTGGCTTGAAACAGTGTGCTCAGCAGTTCAGAAACCAAATTGTACCAATAATCATGGATTAAAAGATTTATTAGCATCATATTGTGTTATTCTACCAGATCAGTGGCTGAGTGGTTAGAGTGTCTGTCCTGGTACTGGGAGTACTGGGACCTGATGGGACCCGGGAATGAGGGTGGTCTCGTGTGAATCTCTTTATAAACTGATATTAGGTTTAGGGTTTAGCAATACTTCCACAAAATTGCACAATTTCACTGTTGTATGTTTACTGTAGTATAATCCCTAAAAAGATTTAACGGTATAAATTGTTCAGCAGCAGTCTGTAGTGAAATCAGACATCATAGTGATAACAGCTCGCACCAACCACAGTGAAAACACAGACCAGCCCGCTCCTTCAGGGCGTATAAAGATACAATGAGGAAGATGATTTACGAGCATCACATGAGCTGTAGATCATCTCTTGTTGTCTCTTCTCTGAGTTCACAATAAGTCCAGTCCAACAGCTAACCAGTTCCACAAGTCCCCCTTGTCAATGAGCCAAGCTTCTTCTGTAGCCTGTATGCTGGTTATTCCCATACCTCTTCATGCATGCCCCATTTCATGCTCAGCGATTGCAATTTGCTACCATAACATGAAAACACATGTATGGCATGCTTTTCCATCAAGACTTGATTTCGGGGGCCACTGTGACCAGACATTAAAACGTGAAAACTCATCTGGTATGTTTTTATCCGAGCATGCTGGGTGACTTTACAGCTCGCTTGCAGTGCTTAGGTTGATATGTATGTACAACCATAACCCTTTACTTTCACTTAAAGTAATAATCCATAGTAATAATCCGTTTTGCTGCTCTCTATCACCAAGTGTTATGACTCAACAGTGTTTCAGTCCAGTTCATGAAAGCTTTTACATGTCTTGGAATCAACAGAAGAAATCAATGGAAAACGTCAAAATAAAATGAAGAAATTAGGGTCAGAATATCACTTTAATGTCACAATTTACATTTGCAGCCATTTTTTTGCGGCATCCAATTTGAGTTCCTCCTGGTAAGCATCCAGTTGTATTTGATTAGGGATGCAAAATGGCGTGAGTAAAACCAAACCACTACATAACCATAAACATCATCAGTTCTGAATCATCATCAGACCATCATCAGACCTGATATAAAGCGCAGCTCCGGCCATCCCAGTCATAAATCACTCATTACTTACATGCAATAAAAACATACGATATCAATAAATACATAATAATAGTCAGTACAGTCACCTGGCTTTGCAATGCAGAAGAAGACAGACATGTTTTACAGTTATGTAATGATGTGCTTGATTGGAGGGTTGATTGGCTGAAAGCTTTGACAAGGTGTGCGGTTCACATTGCACAACGTTTAACTTTAACTCCAAGAGATAGGTTTCGTAATTCTTTAACAAGACTATGAGGTTTTCAAATGACAGCAGGAACCAGGGGGTGGTGGGATATGATTTGTTTTCACATATACCTCTCTCTTTTTGCGTCTGAACGTGTGTGTGTGTGTGTGTGTGTGTGAGAATGAGAATGAGAGGAAAGTTCCAATTCACAGATGCCTTTCATTTCCACACAGAGGATTCCGACCCTAAACCTACCAGCACACAGCGAGTCAATGTGTGTGTGTGTGTGTGTGTGTCTTAGGTGTAGGGAAAATATTGATTCATGTAAGAATCCCCACTCTGTCTGTCTTCATATGATTTTGTCTTGATACGCAAAATGCACAAATCGATTTTCTCGATCCAATCTTCAGGATTTTTAATGTTTGGAAAAACCGAGCTGTGACCGACCGAAGCATGAAACTGAATCAGTGCAATGCAGTATTGCTAATAGCAGTGCAGAAGCTAAGAAAGGTGTGTGTATTATGTGATTCCAGTGAGGAATGAACTCGACAAGAGACACACAATAAAGAAAGTGTACCACCCACCAAGCGCAGGTACTTCTAGGAATGCGATGAGCAAAATCAAGTTTCATCTGGAAACAAAGGGAAGCCTGTTGTAGCAGGCAGGGCTGGGTGTTGTTTGGCAGTTTTCACCTTATTCTAAAGACAGTGAACTTGACTGTCATTTCCCTCAGGAGATTTTGATGGAAAAGTACGCTGATTACAAGATATCGCCTTTACAGTGATACAGTTCTCCTTGGATGGCACACTCTGAAAACAACAAATAACTATTGTATCTACCTGGGATCCAGCAGTGGCATCATTCCACACCAATCACTGCACCATTTCCCTATCTGGAAATCAGTTGTTTTTTTTGTGGAACTAGCCAGGAACTGCTGTACTTACCTGGTATGCCCAAATAACAGCTTCACTTACCTGGGATCATACAATAACTAATAACGTCTTAAGCCCAGATTCAGTAAAGCTCTGCACAGTAGAGAGCGTGCTATATCACCAAATTAACCAAATCGGTGAACGAAAAATGAAGCCTCTTTGCATCTGACATGGTCATATGTGAATCTCATTATTTTGCTTACTGTTAAATATGATTTACTTGATATTTATTTGTAGGTGAGGCCATGCAAATCAGGATTGCGCCCGTTTCACTAACACTTCACAACACCAACTTCCCAAATAAGATCCTTTGAAAGGTGGCACAAAGACTTGGTACAAAGAGATTTTTGCCATTCAGAATGCCTGCTGTCATGGCTGTGAGACACAGGCATCGTCACCAGTGAGTCAGGCATGTAAGGTAAAGGTTTTTTTTTTCCTAGAATCTGAAATCAGATCAGAGAACGCTCCAGTTGTAAAGCGGATTTAGGGCACAAGGGTGCCAGCCTTGGTGGATTAAGCTTACAGCTGATGCATGCAATTTGTGCTTGCAATTGGTGATGAAAGGGCTGTTTGCTTACACAGGACTTGTTTGAGCCACAACTTGATTTGCATATATTTCTTAGTTAATAAGATGAAACCGGGACCTTGGTCTCATGGGATCAGCTAGGCTACTTCAGCATTTGTAGTAATCCTGACCTGAGGACAGGCTGGAGCCAGAGGGAGCTCCTACTGTATAGCACAGATGTCCGTAACACTTTCCTAAAACTAGGTAGTCCAAAATGCCAATTTATTCTAATCTTATGGCATTATTCACCATCTAGAAATCTGTAGACTCAGGTATCTCTGCCTGCTATGAATAAATAAATAAATAAATACAATTCTTGTAAGTGAAGACAGTGTGTGGGAGTCTACAGATTTCTACTTTGTCCTCCTCCTCCTCCTCCTCCTACTCGTACACACGGTTGTGCAAAGATGACCTTTTTTGATTATTCACCATCTCTTCTTCTATCAATGCCTGCTTTAAAGTTCCAGTCCCTCTGATGTTGAGACCGCTGGCTCTTCAGAGTCTCCAGAAAAAAACATCCCAAACAATAGAACCAATAATAAATCATTTAGACTCATAGAAAAAGGCAGTGTGCATGCATGAGTGTGAGTGTAAACAGGTGCAGTGAGTGTATACAATGTATGGATACAGATCAATACCCCCATGCATTACCCTCAAGGTGTCTATGTTACAGTGTGACTGCCTCTGGATGAATAAACTCTATATGAATTCTCTTCATGAACTTATGGTGGGATCAGTATACCCTGATGAGAGACTTTATACAATGAGATGGAAGGAAATTCGCACTGACTCAGTATTTAATCATGGAGGGTGACATTTATGTTGTTCCGGCTTCAATAACCTTTTTATTATCAAATCGTAGCCCTCAAAATGAAATCAATCTGTGAGGTTCCTGTGGTCTGCACCCCTATGTATGTGAAGGAGGACACGGTGGAAGGGGGGTTTTGGCAGAGTTATCCTTTAATTGGTTTCACCTGCAGGGAGGACACACACAGACACCCACACACACACACAGACACACATACACACACTCAATCTCAATCCTCATCTTCCTTACTGTACATTGACCCAAAGATGTATTTCGTGACTGGATATAACATTGTATAAGATTTTACTTATGAACATGGCTCTTTTATAAATATGGTTATACCTATCTTACAAACTAGTTGAAATAGTGAGCAAAATACATAAAATACCACGACATCCTACAAACGGAGAGCATTCAAGTTTTATGGTCTATCGGTTGATGGAAACTTGGCTCTGTTTTCCAAACAGTGAAGAAGCGAAGAGAAGGAGTGCGTGACAAGAGCTGGAGAAAGAGAGATGAGAGGGATACAGGTGCTTTCCTTCGCTCTGTTCGCTCTCGGTTCCCATCGCTGCTAACAAATCAACACAGCTGTGCCGGATAATCCATAGAGACAGACCAGAAAAGGCAGGAGGCAGGACAGAAGAGATACCATCGAGAAAAAAACATGTAATAGAGAGAATGGAAGATGAAGAGACCCCCGAGAACACAAACACGTAGTGATGTATCACTCTGTCATCTGCGGAGTGATACATGCTCTTTGGTAGCCTCTGAGTAAAAATGAAGTACTTAGAAGGTCGCCACATTCAACTTTTCTCATGCAATGTTTAGGAACCATGTAAACACCTGTAGCTACCATCCATGGCTACACTGCAGCAGAAGTGTAACCATAGAAATGTCTGTAGCTAGCAGCCTTGGCTACACTGTAGCAGAACTGTAACCATGGAAACAAACAAAAAAAGAGAATATCCCAACCTGGAAAAATATGTGTAATTGGTAGCACACAATATGTTTCTTATTTTGATTTTTGTGACATTTTTGCTTTGGCTGATGGTGAGCAAGAGAGCAAGAGAGTTGAAAAGCGACACAGGTTCAGGGTAGGGCTGTGACATTGACCAAAAATTACAATTTGAATATTTAAATATGAAATATTTAAAAAAATATTTATTTGAAACATCTCAAATCGATAATTATCGATATTTTATTATATATCTATATTTTTAATCAATAACGTTAATGTATTTCTAGTGTTATACTGGGTACTGGGCAATATAGTCAAGGTTTTGACAGAAAGACTGACAATCGCAGTTCATTTAATAAGATTTATTAACAAAACAAACAGAAACAGTGCATTTATCTTACTTAGGGCAACTTTTCCTGTCGGCCTCGGCCATACTGATCCAGAATTACTGATGGATACATTTCTGTCTGATTTAAAAAAAAAAAAAAAAAAGTAGGAACGTCTCGTATTTGCTAAAGGGACGTTGTCCAGAAAAAGTTCAACTGGGTTGAACTTGAACAGTGACCGCAGTGCAGGAGAGCGACCATTCCAGCGTTAGCCAGTGGATTAGAGACTTGACTGCAGTTGACCTGAGTCTGTCAAAATGGATGGAAATCTGACGTGACAGGACCATTTGGGAGATCAACTCTTCAGCTCTCATTGAAAATGAATTGAAATGGACGGAGACAGACAGACACAACAGTCACAGCCTAGGCTTCAATGGCAAGATTCTCTGGTGTGCTAATCATTTTTTCATCGGGTGCTCCTGCAGCTGAACTGTCCAATTGCATTGGCTCAGTTTCATGTGATCAAAATAGGCAACACAATTGGATAGCCAATATCGAACGTTCCCTTTGATGTGCGAATATGGCAATCAATGAATGCGTTTGATAATTTATTGATTATCGACTGTCAATGTCACAGCCCTAGTTCAGGGCCAGAGTTGAACATTGCACCATTACATCACAGCACCAACTGAATCGGGGCATCAGGTCAACTACAGTGAAGTCTCTAATCCACTGGCTAATGCTGGAATGGGCGCTCTCCTGCACTGCAGTCACTGTAAATAAACTAACCTGAAGAGCTCCTTTCAAGGGGGATCTCCGTTGAAATCTATTGCTCAGCCTGGAGGACTATAATACAGAGTAAAGAAACAAGAGAGAGTAGGCAGATTACTGAAGTATGGAGCTGCTAGGCGCCAGCAGGGGAGAGATGGGGTCGATAGAGAGAAACAAAGCGCTTTAATGAAGCCACCAGGAACTTCAGAAGGTGAGAGATTAAGAGAATGAGAGAACAACATGGAGAGATTTAGGAATGGAGGAGATTACCAGAACATTACAGCCAGGTTAAGACGCAATAATATGACTGTACCCTGAACTTTCAGCTGGAAGTCTCGAAAAAACAAAGAAAGGAAGAAAGAAAAAGAAAATTTGGAGGGGAAGATGGTAAGGCAGACAATATCATGCCAGGCCTGGGAGCAAACTGCATTCACATGGAATGGGGACAAATATGATCATAGGTTGATTTCATTATATTTCAACAATAGTAATGTAGTAATTTTTGGGGCATTTTTTGATCATGATATTCTGTATGCATATGTGCTAAATCCTAAGGCACACGTAAACTCTCTCCATAGCACACTAGTTTAGAATTAATGTACCAGATTCAGCACCACATTTTTGCATCACTTCCTCTTGTAATATTTGCATCTTTTAAAATTGACACTTAAACCCTTTCTTTTGCTTGTGGACTGGAGTCGCAATGCATTTACAGTTTGTTGCTAATGTATCTACATATGTCTCTGACCATCTGTGGAGCTGGTTTGGCTAATCAGATCTTCAGTGAGTCTTGGGTGCATTAACACCTGGATTTGATGAGTTTTTGAACTATCTGAATACAATCTGATCACCAGGACGTATCACCAGCAAAGGACAAATCCACCCTAAAACACTTCAACACTACTAAAAAACAACTATTGATTTGTACCTTGTATTTCTGACATCGCGTTGAGATATTTCCAGCAGCTACAAAGCAATTTAATAATGTTAATGTTGTTTCAGCGATCTACAGTAAATACCAGGTTTTGGTGTCAGTCTCTCAGAATCAAAGAGCAAGGGCTTCTTTCTAGAGCCACCATTTTGCACCAACATTCAACAATCATACAGGGAAATCCATCGTAGGAGAGAGATCAATTTCTCCACTGACAGTAGCCTCAATGGACCAGAATGCAATGCAGCCACAATGAATGATGTGTCTCTTACTATCACTATCGCTCTCTCCATCTGCACATAAAATCCACAGCTGAATGCAACGAGTTCAGACACATTTTCTGGAGGTTGTTGAAAGGCATTCTGGGAAATGTAGGAAATAACTAACAGAAGTAAAAGTAAACGAGGCAGGTTAAGGGAAAGTGGGTACAACAAAAAAGTAAGTTCCTTACACCTCATCACAAAATAACTCCTGGAATGCACTGAACATCACAGATTGATGATTTATAACAGTGTAAAACATATCAGAGGGTGGAGTTTTCCACAAGGAATGGGCAGCCGAGGGAATCAGGGCAAAATTCAGGTCAGTCAGTCAGTCAGTCAGTGAGTCAGGTAACGCTTAGTGAGATGCTGCTTCATCCGATGGCCTCTAGAGGGCGTCTTTGACTAAGAGATGGCCTCTCTAAATGCCATATTCAGTCTCATACTGATAATGCCATATTGGATCTCACAGAGCCACACTCTTCGCCCTCAATTTACAGAGATCCACATCTTCTGCTGTCCTGCAAACCGTTAACGGTAGTTGACGTTATTACCAGTGGTATTTAGGTGACGTCCGTGGGTCTGTACAGGATCTGTGCCTGTTAGATAAATAAGAACCAGTTTGTGAGCGTCTCACCTGCACTCATTTGAAGAGCCATCTGGTTGGCTCCATGGTGTAGAGCGTAGGACATGGACTTTGACAGGCGGACATCTCTGTCCTGGTAGAGGAGGCACAACTCATAACAGACACACTCAGCTCTAACTGTCTGTACCACTGGTCTAAATACACTCCCCAACCTTGTTTCCACCCTTGTTTGTCTCTTTGTATGAATTATTACTATTGTAGTTTCCCATAAGTTCAGCTCATTGTTCTATCTCTGTATGCTGTTCTCCATAGATGCAATCAGTGCTTGATTTGTAAATGATGAGGTTCCGGAACATATCAAGACAACAAGCGCATTGGAGCCATATAGCTTAATGTAGACCTAACCGCCTAAACATTATGCCCGAGTACATGACCTTAGAGCTCTGACTACTGGGGACCTATAACAATACTTTCATAGGATATTGATTTTGAATGTAGGAAACAATGTCAGCGAATAATGAAATGACAGCAATAAAACATGTCATGGTCATGCCATGCAGCTAGAAGTCTGCCTAAATGCGACACTCAGCTGGACCGCGCTGGTTTTGAAATGCCCACAGTGATGTGGGTCTTACAGCCCTTCACTCAGCCAATTCTCATGTTATTACCAATTATTTCTGGACACTCAACATAACATGCGCAATTGCCCACATACTGTATTTAACTGTGGGACTTACAGGTCCACACTCCAATAATTTCTGTTTCGCAGTCATACTACTACTTCCGGCTTTCTCCCTGACCAGACGCTCTCTGCTTTGCTCCTTGCCGGCTTATCTATTTTCAGCAATATTTTCCTGTTTTTTCCTGTTTTTCCCCGCTGACCAACAATTTTTAAGTAGTTTTTCTGTTGCTATTCTTTTTTATCTTTTATTTATTTATTTTTAATTGTTACTGTGGGAAAATGCCGATGGTTAAAGTCAGTGACTCTTCCTCCTGCTCTGACTGTGCTGGCTGCCTTCAGTTATCACAGCAAATTACTGAACTGGAAGGAAGGATTATTACACTTTACCAAATCAACCAGGATGAGCAGCTCATTGACACGCTGTTCGAGTCATCAGCCCGCATTACCCATACTACGGACCTAGCTGACACTCTCCCCTGGCTTGACCCAACCGCAAATGGACCAGCCGTGGAGGCATCCCCTCCGCCACTCACTACAGACACTATCTCCGAGCCGCAAGGTGGACTGGCCCCGGAGGCATCCCCACCGCTACTCGCCACAGATATGGGCTACTGGCACAGCAAGGGTGCTAGACCAAAAGTCTCTACTCCTGGTGAGCTGTGGTCGGACGTTGTCCGCCGTAGGGGCAGCGGAGGAAACAATAACAAAAACAAGAGGAAACCCCAATACTCTCCCCAATACACTCCCCGGCCAGGACTACAACTGGAGAACAGGTAGAAAATACTCAGTGAGCCGGATCCAGTCACTGCTAATGCTAATGACAGCACTTCAATGATGCAGCCCAGAAATAGTGCTAATTCCTCAGCTGATAAGTCAGACACTATTCTGATTGGGGACTCTATAACCAAGCATGTAAGAATGGCAAAGACTGAAAATCTAACTATGGATGACACATCTGTCAGAGAGCTAACAGGGCTGTTGCCAGTTATCCTCTCTACACATCCAAGTAACATGAGGATTATTATTCACACTGGGTCTTTTGACATTCTGCGAGGGAAAACTGGCTCTGAGATCCTGAAAAAAGACTTTTGCCTGCTACTGGAGAAGCTGAGTGACTGTCAATCACAACATCTATTCATTTCAGGCCCCATTCCAACCTTGGGGAAAGGAATCGAATCTTTCAGCAGACTCCTTGCCCTGAATACATGGCTGACATCGGCGTGCCTCACCCATGGGATAAAGTTTATTGACAATTTCAATATCTTTTGGAACTGTAAAGACCGCTTTATGCCTGATGGGATTCATCCAAGCATCACTGGTTCCAGATTACTGGGCGCCAATCTACGTCATGCTCTTGGGATGCCACACCAAAACAAGAATGCTCAGATAAGCACGAAGGACAAGGACTGCACACACAGGCAGACAGCCTGTATCTCTCCCCCCTCACCTGACCCTCTGCTCCACATCACCCAAGGCACTCAGAGGAGGTCTCTGTCCCCATCAGGGATCCAACGCCCCCCTCCCCCCGTCCACCACACTCACCAATCAAGGAGTTAGTTAAAGCTGCCACGCTGAAGCTCAGTCAAATTGATGAACTATTAAACAGCAATAACCACAGACATCATCGATCAGGTGTCTATCAGAGATGAGACAGACCCCATGCCGCTTCCTTAAACATACCGGTGATCTTAAACAGCCGGTGGCATGGTCAAACCAATCGTAGCAATCACAGACCATCTGGTACCTGTCTCAGTAATCTTAAATTTGTCAATGTTCAGCCACAACCAGTTTCCTTTCCTGTCACAGAATCCCTACAGCTGAAATTAGCTCTTTTTAATGTCAGATCACTGGCTAACAAATCCTTTTTGGTTAATGATCTGATAATTGAAAGGAATTTGCATCTAATGTTTTTAGTTGAGACGTGGCTAAACAGCACTACTGGTGTAGCAACACTGATAGAGGCTTGTCCTCCAAACTATAATTTTTAGCAGTCAGTCAGACAGAACAGGAAAGGAGGAGGGATTGCAGCCATTTTTTCTACACAGTTTGTGTGTAATGACATTGACCTGGGTGAATTTACATCATTTGAATATCTTGCTCTTGAGCTCAAAACAGAATTATCAGTGCTCATCATTACATTGTATCGGCCACCAAGATATTCATCGCTGTTTCTGCAGGAATTCTCAGAGCTGATCTCACTTGGTATCACTAGATATGACAGATTAATCCTGAATGGAGACCTGAATATTCATATCAACAAAAAAAATGACTCTAAAGCGATGGAGCTTGTGAATTTACTGGACAGCTTTGAACTTACCCAACATGTAAATGAACCCACTCATCAGCATGGTAACATTCTAGACTTGGTAATAACAACAGGGTTAAACATTGACAGTGTTTCAGTATTAGAATTACCTATTTCTGACCATCACTGTGTGTTTTTTGATGCCAGCCTAATCTTAACAAAGACTAAAAGGGAATTTTTGGTTCAAAAGAGATTCCTAGATAGCAAGGCTGAAGCAAAGTTCTCTAATATTATGAAATCATTTGAGTCATACAGCACTGCCTGCTCTTTAAATGACATGGTTGAAAATTTCAACAATACCTTGTCATCTGCTTTAAATACTGTTGCTCCACTAAAGGTTAAAAAGAGGTCGACTGACAGAATCTCCCCATGGTTAAACAATAACAGTGTTAATGAGATTAAGAGAATCTGTCGAGCAGCCGAAAGAAAATGGAGGAAAACCAGGCTCACAGTTCACTGTAATATATACAAAGAAGCCATGACTGTCTATAACAAAGCAATACATCTAGCAAGAAAAGATTACTTTTCCAAGATTATTACAGAGAATGCTGGAAACTCTAGAATATTATTCTCCACTATTGACCAGCTACTCAACACTGCCCCCACTCGTCTGCAGTTCTCTGCATCAAATTGTGAAGAACTTGCATTGTTCTTCAATAACAAAATAACTTCAATTAGAACCAGCATTGCTGCTGATGTAAACACAGATGACCTCAGCAAACCCTGTAAAAAAGATGTAACCATGGGAAAATGCACTTGTATTACATTAACTGAGCTTTGCAAGACTGTCACCGAGTGTAACTCCTCCACCTCATGTATTGACCCTGTACCTACAGCAAACGAGGACAAAACTGAAATCCTACTAGTCGGCCCTAAAACAAAAAGGGAAATGCTGTTTAATAATCTGGGAACACTGACTCCCTGGATTAAATCTGAGGTTACAAGTCTTGGTGTTATCCTAGATTCAGATCTAAACTTCAAGTCCCACATTAACAAGGTGACGAAAACATCATTTTTCCACCTTAGAAACATAGCTAAAGTACGACCATTTATAAATCAAAAAGATGCTGAAAAATTGATTCATGCCTTTATTTCAAGCCGACTCGATTACTGTAACGCACTGTTTACTGGTCTCCCGAAAAAAAACACTGAGAGACTTCAGCTTATTCAAAACTCTGCAGCTCGGCTATTAACCAGAACCAAGAGGAGAGAGCACATCAGTCCAGTTTTAGCTGCTCTACACTGGCTTCCTGTAACATTTAGAATTGATTTTAAGGTCCTCCTCCTTATATACAAAGCCCTTAATGGGCTAGGACCAAGCTACATTTCTAACTCCCTTGTTCACTACTTGCCTTCAAGAACACTGCGATCATCTGCTGCTGGTTTATTGGAGGTTCCCAGCAACAGCCGAAAGAAAATCGGGGATGCAGCCTTTGTCAATCACGCCCCAAAGCTCTGGAACACACTGCCTATAGATATCAGGGAAGCCAGCTCACTAAGTATTTTTAAAAGAAAGCTAAAAACTTATCTCTTCCCTTTAGCCTTTAACTAGCTACGACTTTCCTGATACAGGCCTTAAACTTTTTTTTTTTTTTTTTTAACTTTGCTTCGCGCTTATGCACTGCTGCACTTCTTTTAAAATGTTGTATTTTACTTGATTTTAATTATTCTATGTACTCTATTTCTTAACTTTATTTTTATTATTATTCAGTGGGTTTTATTTTCCATCTTATGTTATGCTCATTCTATGTCTATTTTCATGTATGAAATTTCTTTGTTGTAAAGCACTTTGAGCTGCATTTCTTGTATGAAAGGTGCTATACAAATAAAGTTTATTATTATTATTATTATTATTATATATGCAAATGTGAATTTAGATGTTATTGTCCCAGCAGAGACCTAATACACACAAGAATTTTTCTTGTTTTTTCTTTTTTTTTCATGCTTACCTTGTCTAATTTTCCAAAATAGTCCACACAGCGGACATATAAAGGAAAGCAAATTCAACTTTTGGCCATGACGCTGTCTGAAGTTTACCATAACACACTCTGCAGAGCAGCTCACTCGTGTGTGACGTGTGACTATGCGCTTCTTGCTTCTTTCTAATATGGTAAACACCTGTCTTCATATGGAAATGAGCCAGTTAGGTTTTTGGAAGGGAGGGGAAATGAAAGAAGGGTCAACTATTGTGATTATTACATGGCAGACAAATATATACAAAAAAAAACTTTCATGCCACCAGGTGCCGGGTCCACGCAAATAGATACCGGAAGGATGTGATACCAACATCTTTTCAGCTGGAACCCTTGGAAATGTAAACCCTTGGAAATGTAAACTCCCATCTGTGTTCAGAGTAGTTATGAAATATTAAGCTTTTAGTTTCTCACATTCCTGATCTACATGCATATTCAGCAATATGTTAAGACATGTTTTAGAGCTGCATTATTTAAATAACTTATTTTTGACTAAAATGTCAGATGGGACCTTATTATTCCAAGGTCATGATGTGACATCAGGATGAGGTAAATGTACCACAGCAGTTCCACTTTCATTTCTCAGTTTGACAGCAGCATTTAAATTGCAAAACCACACAAACAATTGATATGATAAAAACATAAAAACAACTATAGATCCAAGACAGCTTTGATATTTTGATACATTGTACTGTATGTCCAGATGTCTTAAATCCTCTGCATACAGTGTTGGCTGTAGAGCCACTTACAGAATGAAAATAATACAGGCGGTGCATTATTTTTAAGATATCAAAGGTGATATCTTTTATTAAGGGAAAATAGAAGGTAAAGGGGGGGGGGGGGGTTGGAAGAGAGTGTAGGGTAAGGGTGTGTGTGGGTGAGGAGAGAGGAGAGGGAGTGAGCACAGGTGTCAGTGTGCTGAGGTTCTTGGTTTGAAGCAACTCAAGCAGACTCCATATTCTCCTTTTTTTTCTCCTTCCCCTGACGGGTAAAGAGCTGATGAATCTTCTCATTATGGAAGCCTTAGTCCTCTTGAAGCAAGTCAAGTGGACTCCACCTTCTCCTCCTTTTTTTTCTCCTTCCTCTGACGGGTAAAGAGCTGATGAATCTTCTCATTATAGAAGCCTTAGTCCTCTTGAAGCAAGTCAAGTGGACTCCACCTTCTCCTCCTTTTTTTTCTCCTTCCTCTGACGGGTAAAGAGCTTGAAGAATCTTCTCATCATGGAAGCCTTCTTGGGTTTTTTTGCCTGCTCCTCCTTCTCCTGCTTCTCTGCCTTGAGGTCGATGGAGAGTCTCTGGTTGGTCAAGGCCTCCTCTGCATGGAGCGTTTTCAGCTCTTGATTTTCTTTCTGCAGTGCCTTCACCAGACTCTCCACCTCCTGGAGCCTCATGGACTGCTCCTGGTGGCTCAAAGCCTTCTCTTTCTCAAGGCTGTGATTCAGGTCGATTTTCTCTTGGAGGGCTTTCTTATCCTCAATCTGTTCCTTGACCTTAACAGTCAGCTTTTCAGTGATTGAGGCAAGCTCCCTCTGGAGCGTTTTCATCAGCTCCATTTCCTGCCGATGAGTGTTCTCCCGCTCATGGGCACTCTGGAGCTTCTCTTTCCACTCTTGCATATCCTTACGGAGCTCCTCGTTCTCTCGGCGGAGGATCTCCTGAAGGTTAGTGGCCTGTTCTCTGAGCCCCTCCTTGTCTTCCTGGAGGGACGTAATCTCCTTCCTGCAGGCCTCCAGCTTCACGGCCTGCTCCTTTGCTGCTTTGCAGAGCTCCTGGTTCTCTTGGCGGAGGATCTCCTCTTTCTCTGCCTGCAGGTTACTGGCTCTTTCCTGTTCTTTCCTCAGAGCCATAATGTCCTCCTCGCAGGCCGTGAGTTTCACGGCCTGCTGCTGTACTTCTTTGTGGAGCTCCACGTTCTCTCGGCGGAGGATCTCCTCCTCTGCTTGAAGTTTATTGGCCCGCTCCTGTTCTTTCTGGAGGGCCACATTCTCCTTCTCACACGCCTCAAGCTTCATGGCCTGCTCCTTAACTTTCCCACGGAGGTCCCACACGTTCTCCTTGCCTGCCATGGACTGCTCACATCTGCCAAGGGCCTTCTCTTTCTGGGGAAGGCCGGGCCACTCCTTCCCATCCTGGAGGGCCATATCCTCCTTCTTGCTGGCCTCCAGTTTGATGGCTTGGCCCTTCAGTTTCCTACGAAGCTCCTCGTTCTCTCGGCGGAGGAACTCGTAGTCTTTGTCAGCCTTCGGCTGCTCGCGTCTGCATTTGGCCATCTCTTTCCTGAGCGCCTTCAGCTGATGCTGCAGACCCATGTTTTCATGGATTTGGTCCTCGTGTTCGGAGGCCAGGTCTTTGTAGTTGCGGCGGAGGCCCGCCTTCTCTGCCTCACACGCCTTCAACTTCCTGGCTAGCTCCATGGGATCCATGGTCTCCTGGAGCTGTTGTTTCTTCTCCATTTCTTCAGAGTAACCTTCTCTTTCAGAAGGCCTCCGATAGTCGGAATGTACCTAGTAGTGTATCTAATAATAATAGTGTATCTAATCTCCTGTCTCTATCCTATGACTGCTCTCTCTTCCCGTGTTACTCGTTCACCGTCTTTGCCCACATAGAGCTTCTGTGGCTGTAGCAGCCTCTTTTATAGGATTACTGGAGTTCCAAATGCGTCATAAACAAGAATGCGTGTCAGCAGGCAGCGTGAAAGCCAATTGGTTGAGAAAAGTTGGCAAGATTCCAAAGATTCCAAAGACGCACATGCTCAAAAAACAGCTTATAAAACTGCTGGCTTTATTTAAAAAATAACATGTTTCTATTCATACATATTAGATAAATGTAAATTTAACAGGTTGGACATGTAATGAGAGTTAAAAAAAAAAATTGTATTAATGAGAAAGAGTTTAGTTGGCCATCGGAGACCACCCACTGCGCATGTCAGAAACCTGGGCCGCGTGCGAGGGCTGTGTGAAAGAGTACACGTGGCAAACAGGACATCGCCAGCTACATGTCGTGAGGATTTAAATGTTTTATTATATGTCATGAAGTAGTTTGATAAAAATGAGTTGCAAATGGCCTCATTGCATTATGTTTGCTGCTAGATTGCTTTGGAAGGCCTACACTTGCTGGCAAAAACCGATTTTAATTGTTACCGAGTTGATCAAGTTCCCATGTGGCTAGTTAGCTAACGTTAAAGTGCTGTAGCAGTAATTGGGTTGCTTTTAGTTTAAATAGGCTAACGTTACTCGTAAGTTAGTTGAAAAGCGATTCTCTGAAAATGCCAACGATCTAGGTGACAGGTGGGATTTTATAGGTCTGTGGTTATTTTCCACATGGCAGACACTGAAGCTAGCTAACGTTAGCTAACTTGAGCAAATGCTAGCTTTAGCCAGCCTATCCCGTTCGGCAGCTAGCTAGTCAGGTTTGGGGTTTATGTAACTTTAGTTGCAAGTAACTGAAGGGGGCTAGAACGATTGTGAATGAACAAAATACTTTTATCTAACGTCCTTTTAAAGACATATGTAGGTCTAGTTAATACCTAATGCTGAGTAGCATCATTTTGAATGCACTGGAGTTTCAAAGTTTGAGCTGTCTGCCTTTTCCTCAACCAGATCACGAGCTAACATCCAGTGAGGTGCACTGAGCCATCTGCACAGATGGTGAGTACAAAAGCCTTTAGATGTATTTGTAATCTTTGTTTCTATTTTTTTAATTAAAGATTGGTCGTTGTGGCAAAGGCTTTTTGGGCAGTGTGTGTGTCTGTAACAGTTTGTATTATTTTGGAGGTGGTTCAAGTGGTTTTGATATAATACAGGTCCTAGATCAGGCTGTTCAGGTTGTATTGCAGTTGTCATCAAGGAGTGAGAAATGAAAGAGTGTTGATTTGAATGCAATGCTGATCTCCCGGGACCACCATGGGTCCCGCTCTGTCAAGCCACGCATAGGCTACTATGTGGTTTTATTTGACATTATATTAATACAGATAGTAAAAATATCTTAACGGCTTTTAGAAGTAGACGTATGGTTCAGTCAGCTTCTGTAGACACCTGGTCCTCTACCTGCTGTGCACCGCCCTGTTCATTGTTCTGATGGCAGCTAGTTATGTCTTTGTAGATAAATGCTGAGTTCATGCGGATTACTACGGTTCCACTGCAGTCAACGTTCTTTGGGAAACTGGACCAGCAGCCTGATAAGCTGGTGAAGATCTTCCACAGCCCAGATGAGGAGCTGGAAGAAAGATCCAGAACATCTTGGCTGCCTTAGATGAGGTATGTTTTGTCTTGGAAATGCAGAAATGGTTTTGTCACACTGAACACTGAATTATATATTTTCTTTGGTATTAGGCTACTTATTGAAAGCATTTATCTGACAGTGTAAAGTACTTGATGTGATTGTGAGTTGGGCCGGGTCCGGTTTAACCGGTTTGATACGGTATAAAAGCTTCCACCAGTTCCATTTTCTACACATTGGCTGTACCGGCATTTGCCATTATGAAATCGTCTTGGACCTTAAAAAGTAGCCTCTGCCTACATCAGCTAACTGTGAACCCTGATTATTTTAACATGTATTGCATTAATGAGATAACATGACATATACAATATGTTAGTTATAAACAGAGATAATGCTGGCTTGGACCCTTTCTCACACAAATCACTACTGTTTTTGTTGCTAAGCGATGCAGGACACACACTACATTTGTTTACACGGTTCAGCTGTTAAAGATGGCGGCGACTATAGAAGAAGTTTTGCTGACTTTTTTAATATCATCTTTGAGACCGCACTGAGGCAGTGGCTAAGTCCAGCTGTTGTAGCCTTTACATGTCTAAGAGACAACAACTAAGCCACCAGCAGCATCTTGCAGACAAATCACTTGCTTAGTTGTCTGTTAGACAAGTGAAGCCTACAACAGCTGGACCTAGTGACTGCTTATGCACTCCAAGACATACCGGGTCAAAATGTCTGCAAGACAAACAGTATTCATTTACTGAGTAAGAGCTGTTTGCTGTAGATTTGTCTGTAAGGCGCGCTCACATTTGAAACTGGGGAGGAGCTTGGTGAAACATGGGTCCCGCCAAGTTGCATCATGGGATATTGTATATAATGGCTTGTGATGGCCGCATCTACCGCCACACATTGACAAGTCGGTGAACACTCCTACACTCCACTCACCTTTGGTAAATTTACTTTTGTTTCATTTAGTCATTACGTTTTGCACTTTTTACAGTCACAATGCACATACACACAAGCAAACAAATAAATGACTCCACACATGGCTTTTTGTTTCATATAGCATACTCACAACTTTATTAGCAAATAGACAGTACATGCTTTCTGATTTATAGTGCGCACATTTTAGTGAACATGATATGGTTTATATTGCTACTGTGTTTCAGTTCAGTTGGTTTCATCGTTCTAATTGTAATTTCTTTGAGTTACCGGTGCTGTTGGAGTGGTGTCTGGTCCATGGCTGAGCAAAAGATGCGTTAACTGTAGTGCTGGTCAAAAGTGAACGAATGAATCATTTGTACCAGATCATTCTCGGGCTCGATACATACCGAGTCTGTAGTGGTACGTACGGGTTCCTCCCACTTCGAGTCTCCAAAGCTCTTTAAACGAATGAATGATTGCCATGTACCTTAAATGAAGACATCGCACGTTCCAACCCGCTCTTTGTGGAAGTAGTGTATGTTATTGTTGAGCGTGCCGTTCATTCAGGATTTCTAGTTTGGCTTTCAAATCGCTATCCGAGCTGTCCGAGACGAGCGGCATCGATACTTCCATGTGGAGTCGTTCCTTGAGTGGTTTGAGTATTCCGTGTACGGGTTACGTACGTACTGAAACTCGAGAACCCGAATGAACGGCTCGCTCAACAATGTAGTACTACTTCCTCATTGAGCCAGCCTTTCATTCGGTTTCTCGAGTTTCAGTACGTGCCTAACCCGCATACGGAATACTGGAACTCGACTCGGCCTGCAAATCACACTGTGCCTGCGGTACTTTACCACAAAAGTGTTTTCTTGTAGGGACGATAAGTTGACATGGTTTCACTGAACAAACAAATAATATTCTCTGTGTATTAGAGTTGTCACGGTGGTGCCATTTTGACACCGGTGCGGTTTCCCTCCTCACCACCGGTTATACCGCCTGTCGCCACTAGAGGGTCTAAGCGCTATCAAAGTCAGCGTCACTACAATGAAAGTGAAACTTAAAATTCCTCTCCAAACTCACGTTAACTGGGCGATACTACTACTCGCCATGTCATGGGGAAGAACTATATGATTGAAGATTTTGTTTAGTTCTCACCATTTATGTTAATACTTTATTATTATTATTATGGTTGCATATTCTTTAGTATTGTTTAGTTTAACTTTAGTTGAACAGATGGCCATGTTTGTGTATTAGGTGTTTAGTTCATGTCTATCCCCCCTCTGTATTTATTTGGTCTGATGAGCCACTATATATGTTCCCCCAGTGTGTCATTTTGTTAGGTCAGTTTGTTCTGTTCAGTTGTGTTTAATTTGGAATTGTTTGAGTTAGATTCTCTTCACCTCTTTTATGGGCCCAGAATTATTGTTTATTGTTGAACTTTGCTTTTTACATTTATGTTATGCACTTTGAGTTTCTGGGTAATAAAAGCCCTTATTTTTGAAAACTATACCTGCGACCCCTTTGCCTGCTTGCTTGGTCTCTCACATGGCTTATGATAAAGATATTTGCTCAACTTGAGTGTTTTTGTGCTGTGTTCTGTGTCTTTAAGGACTGTGACCTGGTGGAGAGAGAGAAGGAGCAGATGGTCCTGGGGATCCTCGAGATGTGGGAGTAATCGTTGAGGGAGTGACGGTGGTCAGCGGCCTTCAGAGTGTTGGCTGCACCTGTACCAGGCGTCTTGGTTTGATTTATGCTCTGGATCTGGGGTACCCAACCGGTCTGCAATACACTTGAGGTGTTTCAAAAACTTCTTTTGAACCTGGATGGACAGAAACTGTCGGACAGAGTCTCACACTCAGACACGTGCTCATGTGCAGGCAGTTTACCTTGTTACCCTTGTTTGGGTGTTTTAGCTGTTGTTAACCTTTGTCAACTTCTCCTTTGTTACTGTTGCTATTGTTTTCTTTGTCAGAGAAATGAATTATGGGAGGAAATGTTTCTGCATCTATCCTTCAGTCACTCTCAGAATGGCTAGCATTAAAGCATTTATCATTGAAATGTTACAACACCTGCCAGGTGACTTAACTGATGGGCAGAATATGCATGCATCTGCTTTAAATACTGTTGCTCCACTAAAGGTTAAAAAGAGGTCGACTGACAGAATCTCCCCATGGTTAAACAATAACAGTGTTAATGAGATTAAGAGAATCTGTCGAGCAGCCGAAAGAAAATGGAGGAAAACCAGGCTCACAGTTCACTGTAATATATACAAAGAAGCCATGACTGTCTATAACAAAGCAATACATCTAGCAAGAAAAGATTACTTTTCCAAGATTATTACAGAGAATGCTGGAAACTCTAGAATATTATTCTCCACTATTGACCAGCTACTCAACACTGCCCCCACTCGTCTGCAGTTCTCTGCATCAAATTGTGAAGAACTTGCATTGTTCTTCAATAACAAAATAACTTCAATTAGAACCAGCATTGCTGCTGATGTAAACACAGATGACCTCAGCAAACCCTGTAAAAAAGATGTAACCATGGGAAAATTCACTTGTATTACATTAACTGAGCTTTGCAAGACTGTCACCGAGTGTAACTCCTCCACCTCATGTATTGACCCTGTACCTACAGCATTTTTTAAGCGGGTGTTCGACAGTGTTTCAAGTCATGTCCTAAAGACTATAAATACATCCCTTCAAACAGGCATCTTCCCAGATGCCTTCAAAACAGCTGTTGTAAAACCCTTACTAAAGAAACCCAACCTAGATGGTAATGCACTGACCAACTACAGGCCGATATCCAATCTTCCATTCATTAGTAAGATACTTGAAAAGGTAGTTTCAGTGCAAATAAACTCCTTTCTTAAAGAAAATAATATCCTGGAAAATGAGGTCTCAATTCTTGTCCTCTTAGACCTAAGTGCAGCATTTGATACGATTGACCATGATATCTTAATCAATCGTCTTGAAAAGTTGGTTGGTCTTTCTGACTGTGTTAAACTGGTTCAAAACTTACATCAAAGGGAGAAAGTTTTACGTCAGTCTTGGAGATCATGTGTCTGAGAAAAATGACATCTGCTTTGGGGTTGCACAAGGGAGCTGCCTTGGTCCATTATTATTCTCACTATACATGCTGCCACTTGGTGACATCATTAGAGAGCACAATGTATGTTTCCATAGTTATGCAGATGACACGCAACTGTACATCTCTGCTGAACCAAATGATGCTGCAGCTATAAACTCCATTACTACATGTCTTTTGGCAATAAATAAATGGATGAGCAAAAATTTTTAAAGTTAAACGAGGACAAAACTGAAATCCTACTAGTCGGCCCTAAAACAAAAAGGGAAATGCTGTTTAATAATCTGGGAACACTGACTCCCTGGATTAAATCTGAGGTTACAAGTCTTGGTGTTATCCTAGATTCAGATCTAAGCTTCAAGTCCCACATTAACAAGGTGACGAAAACATCATTTTTCCACCTTAGAAACATAGCTAAAGTACGACCATTTATAAATCAAAAAGATGCTGAAAAATTGATTCATGCCTTTATTTCAAGCCGACTCGATTACTGTAACGCACTGTTTACTGGTCTCCCGAAAAAAAACACAGAGAGACTTCAGCTTATTCAAAACTCTGCAGCTCGGCTATTAACCAGAACCAAGAGGAGAGAGCACATCAGTCCAGTTTTAGCTGCTCTACACTGGCTTCCTGTAACATTTAGAATTGATTTTAAGGTCCTCCTCCTTATATACAAAGCCCTTAATGGGCTAGGACCAAGCTACATTTCTAACTCCCTTGTTCACTACTTGCCTTCAAGAACACTGCGATCATCTGCTGCTGGTTTATTGGAGGTTCCCAGCAACAGCCGAAAGAAAATCGGGGATGCAGCCTTTGTCAATCACGCCCCAAAGCTCTGGAACACACTGCCTATAGATATCAGGGAAGCCAGCTCACTAAGTATTTTTAAAAGAAAGCTAAAAACTTATCTCTTCCCTTTAGCCTTTAACTAGCTACGACTTTCCTGATACAGGCCTTAAACTTTTTTTTTTTTTTTAAACTTTGCTTCGCGCTTATGCACTGCTGCACTTCTTTTAAAATGTTGTATTTTACTTGATTTTAATTATTCTATGTACTCTATTTCTTAACTTTATTTTTATTATTATTCAGTGGGTTTTATTTTCCATCTTATGTTATGCTCATTCTATGTCTATTTTCATGTATGAAATTTCTTTGTTGTAAAGCACTTTGAGCTGCATTTCTTGTATGAAAGGTGCTATACAAATAAAGTTTATTATTATTATTATTATTATTATTATTATATATGCAAATGTGAATTTAGATGTTATTGTCCCAGCAGAGACCTAATACACACAAGAAAAATCATGCTTACCTTGTCTAATTTTCCAAAATAGTCCACACAGCGGACATATAAAGGAAAGCAAATTCAACTTTTGGCCATGACGCTGTCTGAAGTTTACCATAACACACTCTGCAGAGCAGCTCACTCGTGTGTGACGTGATTACTATGCGCTTCTTGCTTCTTTCTAATATGGTAAACACCTGTCTTCATATGGAAATGAGCCAGTTAGGTTTTTGGAAGGGAGGGGAAATGAAAGAAGGGTCAACTATTGTGATTATTACATGGCAGACAAATATATATAAAAAAAAAACTTTCATGCCACCAGGTGCCGGGTCCACGCAAATAGATACCGGAAGGATGTGATACCAACATCTTTTCAGCTGGAACCCTTGGAAATGTAAACTCTTGGAAATGTAAACTCCCATCTGTGTTCAGAGTAGTTATGAAATATTAAGCTTTTAGTTTCTCACATTCCTGATCTACATGCATATTCAGCAATATGTTAAGACATGTTTTAGAGCTGCATTATTTAAATAACTTATTTTTGACTAAAATGTCAGATGGGACCTTATTATTCCAAGGTCATGATGTGACATCAGGATGAGGTAAATGTACCACAGCAGTTCCACTTTCATTTCTCAGTTTGACAGCAGCATTTAAATTGCAAAACCACACAAACAATTGATATGATAAAAACACAAAAACAACTATAGATCCAAGACAGCTTTGATATTTTGATACATTGTACTGTATCTCCAGATGTCTTAAATCCTCTGCATACAGTGTTGGCTGTAGAGCCACTTACAGAATGAAAATAATACAGGCGGTGAATTATTTTTAAGATATCAAAGGTGATATCTTTTATTAAGGGAAAATAGAAGGTAAAGGGGGGGGGGGGTTGGAAGAGAGTGTAGGGTAAGGGTGTGTGTGGATGAGGAGAGAGGAGAGGGAGTGAGCACAGGTGTCAGTGTGCTGAGGTTCTTGGTTTGAAGCAACTCAAGCAGACTCCATCTTCTCTCCTTTTTTTTCTCCTTCCCCTGACGGGTAAAGAGCTGATGAATCTTCTCATTATGGAAGCCTTAGTCCTCTTGAAGCAAGTCAAGTGGACTCCACCTTCTCCTCCTTTTTTTTCTCCTTCCTCTGACGGGTAAAGAGCTGATGAATCTTCTCATTATAGAAGCCTTAGTCCTCTTGAAGCAAGTCAAGTGGACTCCACCTTCTCCTCCTTTTTTTTCTCCTTCCTCTGACGGGTAAAGAGCTTGAAGAATCTTCTCATCATGGAAGCCTTCTTGGGTTTTTTTGCCTGCTCCTCCTTCTCCTGCTTCTCTGCCTTGAGGTCGATGGAGAGTCTCTGGTTGGTCAAGGCCTCCTCTGCATGGAGCGTTTTCAGCTCTTGATTTTCTTTCTGCAGTGCCTTCACCAGACTCTCCACCTCCTGGAGCCTCATGGACTGCTCCTGGTGGCTCAAAGCCTTCTCTTTCTCAAGGCTGTGATTCAGGTCGATTTTCTCTTGGAGGGCTTTCTTATCCTCAATCTGTTCCTTGACCTTAACAGTCAGCTTTTCAGTGATTGAGGCAAGCTCCCTCTGGAGCGTTTTCATCAGCTCCATTTCCTGCCGATGAGTGTTCTCCCGCTCATGGGCACTCTGGAGCTTCTCTTTCCACTCTTGCATATCCTTACGGAGCTCCTCGTTCTCTCGGCGGAGGATCTCCTGAAGGTTAGTGGCCTGTTCTCTGAGCCCCTCCTTGTCTTCCTGGAGGGACGTAATCTCCTTCCTGCAGGCCTCCAGCTTCACGGCCTGCTCCTTTGCTGCTTTGCAGAGCTCCTGGTTCTCTTGGCGGAGGATCTCCTCTTTCTCTGCCTGCAGGTTACTGGCTCTTTCCTGTTCTTTCCTCAGAGCCATAATGTCCTCCTCGCAGGCCGTGAGTTTCACGGCCTGCTGCTGTACTTCTTTGTGGAGCTCCACGTTCTCTCGGCGGAGGATCTCCTCCTCTGCTTGAAGTTTATTGGCCCGCTCCTGTTCTTTCTGGAGGGCCACATTCTCCTTCTCACACGCCTCAAGCTTCATGGCCTGCTCCTTAACTTTCCCACGGAGGTCCCACACGTTCTCCTTGCCTGCCATGGACTGCTCACATCTGCCAAGGGCCTTCTCTTTCTGGGGAAGGCCGGGCCACTCCTTCCCATCCTGGAGGGCCATATCCTCCTTCTTGCTGGCCTCCAGTTTGATGGCTTGGCCCTTCAGTTTCCTACGAAGCTCCTCGTTCTCTCGGCGGAGGAACTCGTAGTCTTTGTCAGCCTTCGGCTGCTCGCGTCTGCATTTGGCCATCTCTTTCCTGAGCGCCTTCAGCTGATGCTGCAGACCCATGTTTTCATGGATTTGGTCCTCGTGTTCGGAGGCCAGGTCTTTGTAGTTGCGGCGGAGGCCCGCCTTCTCTGCCTCACACGCCTTCAACTTCCTGGCTAGCTCCATGGGATCCATGGTCTCCTGGAGCTGTTGTTTCTTCTCCATTTCTTCAGAGTAACCTTCTCTTTCAGAAGGCCTCCGATAGTCGGAATGTACCTAGTAGTGTATCTAATAATAATAGTGTATCTAATCTCCTGTCTCTATCCTATGACTGCTCTCTCTTCCCGTGTTACTCGTTCACCGTCTTTGCCCACATAGAGCTTCTGTGGCTGTAGCAGCCTCTTTTATAGGATTACTGGAGTTCCAAATGCGTCATAAACAAGAATGCGTGTCAGCAGGCAGCGTGAAAGCCAATTGGTTGAGAAAAGTTGGCAAGATTCCAAAGATTCCAAAGACGCACATGCTCAAAAAACAGCTTATAAAACTGCTGGCTTTATTTAAAAATAACATGTTTCTATTCATACATATTAGATAAATGTAAATTTAACAGGTTGGACATGTAATGAGAGTTAAAAAAAAAAATTGTATTAATGAGAAAGAGTTTAGTTGGCCATCGGAGACCACCCACTGCGCATGTCAGAAACCTGGGCCGCGTGCGAGGGCTGTGTGAAAGAGTACACGTGGCAAACAGGACATCGCCAGCTACATGTCGTGAGGATTTAAATGTTTTATTATATGTCATGAAGTAGTTTGATAAAAATGAGTTGCAAATGGCCTCATTGCATTATGTTTGCTGCTAGATTGCTTTGGAAGGCCTACACTTGCTGGCAAAAACCGATTCTAATTGTTACCGAGTTGATCAAGTTCCCATGTGGCTAGTTAGCTAACGTTAAAGTGCTGTAGCAGTAATTGGGTTGCTTTTAGTTTAAATCGGCTAACGTTACTCGTAAGTTAGTTGAAAAGCGATTCTCTGAAAATGCCAACGATCTAGGTGACAGGTGGGATTTTATAGGTCTGTGGTTATTTTCCACATGGCAGACACTGAAGCTAGCTAACGTTAGCTAACTTGAGCAAATGCTAGCTTTAGCCAGCCTATCCCGTTCGGCAGCTAGCTAGTCAGGTTTGGGGTTTATGTAACTTTAGTTGCAAGTAACTGAAGGGGGCTAGAACGATTGTGAATGAACAAAATACTTTTCTAGGTCTAGTTAATACCTAATGCTGAGTAGCATCATTTTGAATGCACTGGAGTTTCAAAGTTTGAGCTGTCTGCCTTTTCCTCAACCAGATCACGAGCTAACATCCAGTGAGGTGCACTGAGCCATCTGCACAGTGAGTACAAAAGCCTTTAGATGTATTTGTAATCTTTGTTTCTATTTTTTTAATTAAAGATTGGTCGTTGTGGCAAAGGCTTTTTGGGCAGTGTGTGTGTCTGTAACAGTTTGTATTATTTTGGAGGTGGTTCAAGTGGTTTTGATTAGGGTTGCAAAGGGGTGGAAAATTTCCGGTAAATTTCCGGAAAGTTTCCGGTAAATTTCCATGGGAAGTTAAGCTGGGGAATTTTGGAAATATTCCAAATTGGAAACTTTCCATGGGAATTATGGGAATTTATGGGAATTTATGGGAATTAACTGGGAATTGAGGGTAATTTAATGGAAAGGTATCATATCCAAGCATAAATATTTGTTTTGTTATAAGCAGACATCCATCCAAAATAATACAATTAAAACAGATTTATTTGTAAGTAGAACTTTATCAAGTGTTAAATATTTTATTGAACAATCAATTCTTTCATTGAAGAACAAAAACATGAATGTTGAGTTGCATGTAGGGGGCGTGGTCTCAACAGCCCTGCAGTAAGCAGTGTGCTATGTGTGCATGTGATTGAGGAATAGCATAGATATTCAACTGTACTTGCATGATATCTGGTTGTTTTAGTCAGGATTATGCTAAAATATATTTTCCCCAACTATATTTAAGTTCCCTATTAAGAGCATACCTTCAATTTAGTAAATTCCTTGTTTATTCCCGTTTATTCCCATAAATTCCCGTTAATTCCCATAAATTCCCGTTAATTCCCGTTAATTCCCATGGAAAGTTTCCAACTTTGAAAATTCCCGGAATTTTGCAACCCTAGTTTTGATATAATACAGGTCCTAGATCAGGCTGTTCAGGTTGTATTGCAGTTGTCATCAAGGAGTGAGAAATGAAAGAGTGTTGATTTGAATGCAATGCTGATCTCCCGGGACCACCATGGGTCCCGCTCTGTCAAGCCACGCATAGGCTACTATGTGGTTTTATTTGACATTATATTAATACAGATAGTAAAAATATCTTAACGGCTGTTAGAAGTAGACGTATGGTTCAGTCAGCTTCTGTAGACACCTGGTCCTCTACCTGCTGTGCACCGCCCTGTTCATTGTTCTGATGGCAGCTAGTTATGTCTTTGTAGATAAATGCTGAGTTCATGCGGATTACTACGGTTCCACTGCAGTCAACGTTCTTTGGGAAACTGGACCAGCAGCCTGATAAGCTGGTGAAGATCTTCCACAGCCCAGAGGAGGAGCTGGAAGAAAGATCCAGAACATCTTGGCTGCCTTAGATGAGGTATGTTTTGTCTTGGAAATGCAGAAATGGTTTTGTCACACTGAACACTGAATTATATATTTTCTTTGGTATTAGGCTACTTATTGAAAGCATTTATCTGACAGTGTAAAGTACTTGATGTGATTGTGAGTTGGGCCGGGTCCGGTTTAACCGGTTTGATACGGTATAAAAGCTTCCACCAGTTCCATTTTCTACACATTGGCTGTACCGGCATTTGCCATTATGAAATCGTCTTGGACCTTAAAAAGTAGCCTCTGCCTACATCAGCTAACTGTGAACCCTGATTATTTTAACATGTATTGCATTAATGAGATAACATGACATATACAATATGTTAGTTATAAACAGAGATAATGCTGGCTTGGACCCTTTCTCACACAAATCACTACTGTTTTTGTTGCTAAGCGATGCAGGACACACACTACATTTGTTTACACGGTTCAGCTGTTAAAGATGGCGGCGACTATAGAAGAAGTTTTGCTGACTTTTTTAATATCATCTTTGAGACCGCACTGAGGCAGTGGCTAAGTCCAGCTGTTGTAGCCTTTACATGTCTAAGAGACAACAACTAAGCCACCAGCAGCATCTTGCAGACAAATCACTTGCTTAGTTGTCTGTTAGACAAGTGAAGCCTACAACAGCTGGACCTAGTGACTGCTTATGCACTCCAAGACATACCGGGTCAAAATGTCTGCAAGACAAACAGTATTCATTTACTGAGTAAGAGCTGTTTGCTGTAGATTTGTCTGTAAGGCGCGCTCACATTTGAAACTGGGGAGGAGCTTGGTGAAACATGGGTCCCGCCAAGTTGCATCATGGGATATTGTATATAATGGCTTGTGATGGCCGCATCTACCGCCACACATTGACAAGTCGGTGAACACTCCTACACTCCACTCACCTTTGGTAAATTTACTTTTGTTTCATTTAGTCATTACGTTTTGCACTTTTTACAGTCACAATGCACATACACACAAGCAAACAAATAAATGACTCCACACATGGCTTTTTGTTTCATATAGCATACTCACAACTTTATTAGCAAATAGACAGTACATGCTTTCTGATTTATAGTGCGCACATTTTAGTGAACATGATATGGTTTATATTGCTACTGTGTTTCAGTTCAGTTGGTTTCATCGTTCTAATTGTAATTTCTTTGAGTTACCGGTGCTGTTGGAGTGGTGTCTGGTCCATGGCTGAGCAAAAGATGCGTTAACTGTAGTGCTGGTCAAAAGTGAACGAATGAATCATTTGTACCAGATCATTCTCGGGCTCGATACATACCGAGTCTGTAGTGGTACGTACGGGTTCCTCCCACTTCGAGTCTCCAAAGCTCTTTAAACGAATGAATGATTGCCATGTACCTTAAATGAAGACATCGCACGTTCCAACCCGCTCTTTGTGGAAGTAGTGTATGTTATTGTTGAGCGTGCCGTTCATTCAGGATTTCTAGTTTGGCTTTCAAATCGCTATCCGAGCTGTCCGAGACGAGCGGCATCGATACTTCCATGTGGAGTCGTTCCTTGAGTGGTTTGAGTATTCCGTGTACGGGTTACGTACGTACTGAAACTCGAGAACCCGAATGAACGGCTCGCTCAACAATGTAGTACTACTTCCTCATTGAGCCAGCCTTTCATTCGGTTTCTCGAGTTTCAGTACGTGCCTAACCCGCATACGGAATACTGGAACTCGACTCGGCCTGCAAATCACACTGTGCCTGCGGTACTTTACCACAAAAGTGTTTTCTTGTAGGGACGATAAGTTGACATGGTTTCACTGAACAAACAAATAATATTCTCTGTGTATTAGAGTTGTCACGGTGGTGCCATTTTGACACCGGTGCGGTTTCCCTCCTCACCACCGGTTATACCGCCTGTCGCCACTAGAGGGTCTAAGCGCTATCAAAGTCAGCGTCACTACAATGAAAGTGAAACTTAAAATTCCTCTCCAAACTCACGTTAACTGGGCGATACTATTACTCGCCATGTCATGGGGGAGAACTATATGATTGAAGATTTTGTTTAGTTCTCACCATTTATGTTAATACTTTATTATTATTATGGTTGCATATTCTTTAGTCTAGTATTGTTTAGTTTAACTTTAGTTGAGAACAGATGGCCATGTTTGTGTATTAGGTGTTTAGTTCATGTCTATCCCCCCTCTGTATTTATTTGGTCTGATGAGCCACTATATATGTTCCCCCAGTGTGTCATTTTGTTAGGTCAGTTTGTTCTGTTCAGTTGTGTTTAATTTGGAATTGTTTGAGTTAGATTCTCTTCACCTCTTTTATGGGCCCAGAATTATTGTTTATTGTTGAACTTTGCTTTTTACACTTTGAGTTTCTGGGTAATAAAAGCCCTTATTTTTGAAAACTATACCTGCGACCCCTTTGCCTGCTTGCTTGGTCTCTCACATGGCTTATGATAAAGATATTTGCTCAACTCGAGTGTTTTTGTGCTGTGTTCTGTGTCTTTAAGGACTGTGACCTGGTGGAGAGAGAGAAGGAGCAGATGGTCCTGGGGATCCTCGAGATGTGGGAGTAATCGTTGAGGGAGTGACGGTGGTCAGCGGCCTTCAGAGTGTTGGCTGCACCTGTACCAGGCGTCTTGGTTTGATTTATGCTCTGGATCTGGGGTACCCAACCGGTCTGCAATACACTTGAGGTGTTTCAAAAACTTCTTTTGAACCTGGATGGACAGAAACTGTCGGACAGAGTCTCACACTCAGACACGTGCTCATGTGCAGGCAGTTTACCTTGTTACCCTTGTTTGGGTGTTTTAGCTGTTGTTAACCTTTGTCAACTTCTCCTTTGTTACTGTTGCTATTGTTTTCTTTGTCAGAGAAATGAATTATGGGAGGAAATGTTTCTGCATCTATCCTTCAGTCACTCTCAGAATGGCTAGCATTAAAGCATTTATCATTGAAGTGTTACAACACCTGCCAGGTGACTTAACTGATGGACAGACTATGCATGTTTTTTCATTTTTCTTTTTAAGCTTGATGGAACAAGTGCCTAAAGGTGATGCGAAAATCCAAATGTCAGGCTGTCACTTAGAATTCATGTTTGGTAGTCATGTAGTTGTTGTACTCTTAGGGAGCTTAACTGGAGCAATTAGGGTTACATGCTTTGCTATTTCCCTTCTACAAGCATGCTTCTAAAGGATTCTGCATCATTTTTATAGAACTCTACATCATGTTCTTTAAAAGCACCTTTTAACAGGAGCATATTTGGACTCCTCTTTGTCTCTATCTCTCCCTCTTTCTCTTTCCCTCTCTCGTTCTCTTCTCTCCGTTCTCTCTCTCTCTCTCTCTATGTTTCTGTCTGTCTCTTTATCCTGGTTGTTGAAATTTGTCAGTTGCACTTAAAAGAATTGCAATAAAGACCTTAAAATGCCATTTGAGTTGTCATTTTATGAACATGACAGTTTTTGGTTTAGGTGGTGTTAAAACCTGAAAGAAATGCATCCAGGAAACAATTCATATCAGATCAACATAATATAAATATTTTTGACTTTGGTACAAATCACATTGGGTCAATGTAGTTTAGATATGTTGACCTAAACATTTTAATTACGTGTAATGAAAATGGTATTTTGAACAAGCTACATCTACCAATGGTGGAGATGTCATTTTGACATTTTTAATACATTTCTCTCCATTACATCCTGAAAAGTTAAGTGAAAGACATTTCTCTTGGTATAAAACGTATTCATTAATGTTCATCATTTCTGTCAATTTTTGATGAGCAGCTTGGGACCCCATCTGCCTCATTCATAGACTCAAAAGGAGAATCTCCATTCACTTATTTTACATTGGGAAGATAATCAGGATCATCTACTTGATCATCATCACTCAGATCCTCCACATTAGACTCAAGAGGATCTTCTGGTACCAGAGCAGGAATATTGCAAGGCCAGATGGAAAAAATAAATATAACAAATCAATAACATCTTATGTTTTAGCGTTATATTTAGCTTGATTGTCATTTTCTTCCAGTAATGCTCATCAAAAATGACAAATGATGAACATAAATGAATTTAATAAGAATATAATGAAATTAACTACAAATGTATAATGTTACCATCAATGATTGGTCAAAAAATGTTGGGTTACCAAGAAATTGTTGTTTTCTTTTACTGTAAATTTATTATACCATTGATCGACATTTCAACCGTTTGGTTGATCAAGTTTTAAAAAAAATTATTTCACAGCTATTGTACAAACAGTTGTAAATGTAGTTATGTCATGGTGTTCAGTAACATCTCTGAAGATGTGTTCATCAAAAAACATCAAACATTTCTCACAAACAGGAGCACTTCTGAAGGTGTTTGCTAGGTGCCAGCTTGCTGGAATAAAGAAGTGTGCTCAGCTGCACCACACGCCCTCTGGTGGATGTTGTTGGGTATCGCATACTTCAACCGAGTGGTCGATGTCTCGGTCGGGGTTCGGTTAGGTTGCGTGCATTTTTCAATGAGTTATGGGAAGTGAATATGTGATCTACCAATTGGTTGAGAAATTATTAAAGGTTAATCATGCTCAAAATATTCATGGCTTCTAACCCTGCCACCCAGTTATGTGAACCCAACCCGCGGTGCCAGCAGTGTTATTTTTCCAGGGCAGTCAGGCAGGCAGGTAATGCTTAGTGAGATGTCGCTTAGCTTTTTCCCACTGTGTAAAGCCTCCAAATGTCAAACTCTTGCTAGCTGGAGCCAAGATTATCAAATGATGATGTCACACCAGGAAGCCACCATCTTTATGCACATGTACTGTTGGGAGTACATCTAGTTCAGATCTTATCTTACCAGGTTGTTCAGGGACCGACCTTGGTCGATTATTCTGGCCTTCGGCAAGGGAATCACCTGCAGAGAGAGAAAACATGATATTAGAATCTCAGATGGATGCAGCTGAGACATGTTTGTGCTGATGAATGCGCAAATACTTATACAAAATACACAAATATGCGCACACACACACACAAACAGTTCCCAGTTAACAGTTGTTTTGGACAGAAATGCCAAAACACTACAAGAAGCCTGTCAACATAGGATGCAAAGTTTGTTATCACTGATAATGACCCACTTGTGTGTGTGTGTGTGTGTGTGGGTGGTGGGTGGGTGGGTGATGGGTACATTTGTGTGCGTGTGTGTGTGTGTGTGTGTGTGTGTTAAAGGAGGAGGATGGCACAGGAATGCCAGTGATTTTTGGCCGATGCTACTGGCACCAGTCACCATAATCACTGTGATGAGCTGATGACAGACTAAAAGTGTGTGTGTGTGTGTGTGTGTGTGTGGAGGGGGGTGAAGTAGAGAAAGAGAGAGAAAGTGCTGATTGATGCAAATCTGACAGGAGAAAACGATGGATTAGAAAAGAATGAATGAATTCTTTCTGTTAAGTCTGGCACAGATGTGATGAAAAAATGTTATTACATATAAATGCGCAGCATCTTTTTCATCATAGGTATAGTAAGCCGCCTTTTGGTAAAAAGGGTACAAGGGAAAAATGTTCTTCCAAAACATTATACTGTAGTATATCCATTTTGGGGGTAAAGAATTATGTGAAGTTCATCATTCAGTATCTCCACTCTGTAAAAGTTATAAATTTAAGAAAAAGGACTTAAGTTATAAGAACGACCATAATTTTGTGCTACTCATCATTTTAGAGTGTCACTTTTTTCAGATGGTGTAAATCTCATTTTTTCATGAAACTCTTCAAGTGCCTAAATGAGTGCGTCACTCAGACGTATCCCAGATATTTTATTTTATATGTAAACTAGGGATGGGATGATATATCGAAATTCAACACAACGCGATACAAACATGTGACAATATGTATCGTGGGGCAGAAAAATGAATCGCGATATCAGCTGCATGTTATTCTGCTGTAGTAATCACAAATGAGACAGCTTGACCATCACAGTTTCACAAGCTCTCCATCCAAATTATATTATTGTCACTTTGTACTGACATTTTTAAATTGTTGTTTATATTCTAGCAGGCCAGTGACAATGCTAGAAAGTGTTGTGGCTCAGAAATAAACAGAATTCTGCACTCAGACTTTGTTGTCACCAAAATGTTATTTGTTACATCATGTGGTTGTATCGAATCCTGAACCCCATACCACATATCAAAATTGTCCCATCCCTATTGTTAGTAAACTATGGGTGACTTCTCGTCTGCCATTTTGCTTCCCCAGTTAAATTAAATCGAATGCCTTAGTGAAAGTGAACAGAAAGAAAGAAACACTCCTAACCTCCTAATCACATAGAGTTTATTAAGAGTTTGACTCGTACATAGAAAAAAAAACAACTTTTTACAACTTTAATTAATTAATTTAATAACCCATCATGACTAAAAATGCATGTCTGTTACTTCAGTGATTCCAAACATAACCAACAAGAAACTTTTTACATACTTTTTTCATACTTACCTGTTACCTGCCATCAGTCGTATTATTACATTACATTATATTTCTGGATGAAAAAAAAAAAAAATGCCTTCAATCCGATAAATCACTATGTCAACAAAGCTGAGGCGGGGTGCTGCGGGGTTTCAACACTACCAGGGCTTAAAGTGTAAAATCTGTCCCATCCAGCTTTATTCATGCTACATTTTACACCAGTCAGGTCATATGAATAATATTGAATGTCTGCCAACTGGCAAAGTGAAGTGTGTGTGCATCAGTGTACGTAGCCGCTGGCAGAGGCTCAATATCTATAGACGGATTATTATAATTGGCCAATCTGTATTCACAAACCGTAATGTACCTGGAGAGGAATGAAAAAAAAAGAGAGGAAGAGGGAAAGGTGAAAGCATGTCAAGAGAAAAACAGTGGCGGAGAGAGGGGGTTTAGGAGAGAGAAAGAAGAGAGAGAGAGAGAGAAAGGAGATGAATGGAGGAGGTGAAGGAAGGAGAGTAGGTGTAGGAGGGGATGGAGATGTGGTAAGCAGCATTCCTGACTGCACGGTTACACACACACACACACACACACACAGGAAGAGAGAGAGAGAGAGAGAGGGCGAGGTGGGACGAGAAAGAGAGAGAGAGAATGAGTAGAGGGGGGGAAAGGAAGAGAGAAAGACGCGTTAATCTGAAATCCAGATGCTTTAAGGACCAAACAGAGGGTCAAACTAATCCACACACACACACACACACAGTCGCAAACACGGCTCTCCATCCCTCTCCCTCTCTCTCTCTCTCTCTCTCCCTCTCTCCCTCTCTCACACACACACACACACACACAGAGTCCGTCCGGGACCTCGCTGGCTTTACAAGTCAGCAAAACATCAGAACGGGACTCAAACATCAACTGGATACTTTTTACGCCTGTTTTTTCTTGTAAACCTCTCACTTTCCAGCCTGCAGTCCAGACGAAAGGACTTGCTTTCTTTTTTTGGGGGGTTTATATTTTGTAGTTAGGCTTTTGTTTTCTTTTCTGGAGGAATTTGCAGGTGAGTCTCTTGTGGTTTTTCATAATGAGAACTTGTTAAATGCTCCCAGATGTAAAAAAAAAAAAAATAATAACTGTGTTTTTTGGGAATTTTTGGAATGAGTTTTGAAGTTTTCCGCACTCTCCTATGCATTTGAGCCGGAAGCTTAATTGAAAGATAATTGAAAAGTCTAAAAATCACAGTTTGCATGAAGTGATTTCCTCGCAGTATACCTTTCCTGCTGCGAGACTGACTTATTTGTCAGTGTAATTTGCCTTGTTTAAAACTGTCAGTTTGCAGGATTTGAAGTTGTCTGGTGGGTGTCAAGGTGCTGCCAGAGTGCCGTCTCGCTTTGAAGTCTAATTTCATACTCACTGTCATGCAGTGACAGATGTGGCTCGTGTCACTGCAATCCATCAGCTGATTGACTTGTGTTGAGAGGGAAATTAGCAGCAGACACCAGTCAAATGCTGTTTGTTTTGGCTGTGGCTGGGAACTGTTCTTTGAGCTATACCTTTAAAAAAAAAAAAAAAAAAAAAAAAAAAGTTCTATGTCATTTAAAAAGTTAGGATTAAAGGTTGTAAATAGCACCAGAACAAGATTCCAATCTGATTGCCTTTAAAGAACATCTGAAAATTCCTATATTTATACTTAATATATTTATGAGGAGGAAATTTACTGTATGCCCAACCATGGAAATCCGGGCTGTCGCTGCTAAGTCTGTTTACAGTAACCAGATACTTCAGCAAAGCGTTCCTCAATCTTTTTTGCCGTCGAGAAACATTTGAGCCAAACAGCAGCTCCATTCCAACACACACACACACACACACACACACACACACACACACACACTAGGCATTGATAGCTTGAAAATGCCACACACAGCTTTGTTGTGATGACTAATGACAGCCAGCTTGAGGAACAAGAAAGAGTAAGCTTACTAGACTTGGCTCAAACTGGACAAACCTGGAAGGAAAGCTCATTACATAAAGTTTGACATTGTTTTTTCTTGACTTTTAAGCAAAAAAAAAAAAAGAAAGGCACACCTGGTTCTCTCTCCATGGCACATCAGTGTGTACCACCTTGACAGATTTACAACCGCTGCTTTCAAGGGTCTTCTGTAATGAATTTGTCTGGTAAAATGGTTAAAAGTGACCAGTGGAAAATAGGGAATCTCCCTGCTAATTAATCCAGTACACTAACAAGGTATTTTTTCCTCACCCCCCCCATGTTATTGAATGCAGAAGAAATACTTTCCTTCCTGACATGAAAGAACAAAAAGAAAAACAAGCTGTAGTCCAATATTTTTACCCTACACAAGTTTTCGAACCTCTATGAAATGAAGCTTTGAAACAGACTTCTAAGACTCTATTTGCCCCCAGATGTCATTCAATAATGATGATAAAGTTGGAGGGGATTTTGTATGTTAAATCATGTCATTATGTGAGAAATTTTAATAAAATTACCATAAACCAGATGGCTATAAAGTAAGTCAAGGAATTAAGATAATGCTTATGTCATATAACTCCACAAAACATTTTATAATGGTTAAAATACAGGGTCATCAATCAGAAAGTGCGGCTGTTTTCATTGCTGAATAACTCTTTGGAGATGGGGTTTGCGTCTGATGGGAGCAATGCCACATATACTGTAAGAGATTTCTGAATGAGGATATATGGATAGCACATGATATCACAGACTGCATGGAAAACATATGGGAATCATATTGTAGTCGTCTCTTGACATGTGTTATCTTGCATTGGGCAGCTGTGACTTGGCTGCCAGTCAGTGTAATGCTTTTGACAAAGATGTATTGGCCTCACTCTGACGCTCTTAAAGGAATACAGCAAGCTTTTGGCCCATTGGTCAGTTTACCTGTTAAGTGATGAGAACACAGACACCAAAATCATCCACGTCCACAAGTAGGTTGTTCGCTCCAGTGCTCCACGCTAACACTTTAGCATACACTATGTTGAGTGATAATAGGCTCCATGCTAACACTTTAGCATACACTATGTTGACAGTTAGTAGGCTCCATTAACAGTTAAATGCTGCCTTCATGAGCTCGTCTGTAGTTCCTACCTTCGAGTTCGGAAGTTGAAAGTACGACTTGCTATGCATTCAAGTGGTTTTGGTCATAAATGCGACAAACATCAACACCACAAAGACACTAGTGATTGCACTTTTACTCTTTCCTCACACTGAACAAATACAGAACTGTTTGCCTCAGCCACATACTGAAAGTGTGCGCATTGACGTGCCCACCAAGTCGTGAAGTTGGAGCTTTCAGGCTCCATGCTAACACTTTAGCATACACTATGTCGAGTGATCGTAGGCTCCATGCTAACGCTTTAGCATACACTATGTCGAGTGATCGTAGGCTCCATGCTAACGCTTTAGCATACACTATGTCTAGTGATCGTAGGCTCCATGCTAACGCTTTAGTATACACTATATTGGCTGATAGGCTCCATGCTAACACTTTAGCATACACTATGTTGAGTGATATTAGGCTCCAGTGTTAGCATGGTGTCTACCAGGGAAACATGGATGATTTTGGTGTCTATCTTCTCATCACATAACTGGTTGGCCAGTGGGCCAATCTTCCAAAAACTCATTTGCATTCCTTTAAGATACTGTCTGCCTTCTCTCTTCCTGCCATTCCTTCGTTCATTCATCCTTTTCTTTTCTTCCTTCCTTTCCAATCCCTTCATGACAACGTGACTTTGACTCCTGCCATACACGTACTCTGTACTCTTGTTCCAGCACTTCATTCATTGATAGCGTCTAAAACTACAGCATAGAAGAATTGAGGATGGAAAAATGGAAGGAACGCCAGACTGTAAAGAAAGAAACGTAGGAATGAAGGATGCATTTTGGAACCATTGTGTGCCAGTGAACATATGATTTTGATAAGTGGGGGCTGAACAGTACAGCGCTCTGTCTAGGTTAGTGGAAGTGCAGCACTTTATCTCTGTCAGCTGAGAGTCTGGGAGGGGTACTAAGTAACTACTCTTCTCCCCTCATCTGTTACCTCTTCTCTTCTCTGCTCTTCTCTTCTCTTCTCTTCTCTCTGTTCTCCCTCTTCCTTTCCTTTCCTTTCTCCTCTTGTACCTTCTTAACTCCTGTCCTCTCCACTACCTTTCATTTCCTTGCCTCTCCTCCCTCTGTCCCCGGTGTGCTGACACAGAAAGCTGGTAAAACCATCAGGTAGGGAGAGCAGGAGGAGAGAACTAGCCGGCTGACAGCACTGACCTGTGATCACCTTTCTACTCTCCATACAGAAGCCTGACACTACATGGGCTGAGCCCCCTAATAAAATACACCCCATGTCCTATCAACATGTGGTTTAACAGTTCTTGACTGGGACAATATGTGACATTCATTGTGGGTTATGGGTAGAAAAATACTATAATCATCCTCCCTGTTGAAGTGTCCTTGAGCAAGACACCAAATCTGTGTAGCTGCTCTGTACCTGAACCTGACCTCTGACCTCCCTGTGGGAATGGGCAAGAGGGGTATTTCCCTCTGGGGATCAATAAATACATTACTAGTATCAAGGTGGTTGTTAATGTGTAATTCTCAAAATGGCATCTCAGCCATGACTGAATTTCATTAAGATATAATTAATGTTAAAGTAAAAAATATAGTAAATAGAATTCCCAATCATTCTGAAATTCACCAGAGGGATGAAAAACGCAATTGCGGAAAGCCAACTTCTTTTCAATTTTAAATTTATTTTCAATGGTAAATTTGTTACTTTTCTCACCAGGTGTCACTTGTTACAATGTGGAGAAAATCTTGCTGTATAGTGGCTATTCATTCAGATTAAATTGTCATCGCTGTCAGCATTCCTCGCTGAAACCAAAGGCAAATCTGACTGACCTCTATGTAGGTTAATGTGTTTGTCGGATCAGGAAGTCCCCACTAGTGTGTAAGTGTGTGTGTGTGTGATTTATCAATCTGTCGTTGGTATGATAATAACACGATCCAGGTCACATTTTAGGGCAGTTTCCTGCTCTCTTCCTGTCGCACATGTACACACACACACACACACACACACACACACACACACACACACACACACACACACACACACAGCTGCTAGGTGAATTAGCCTCCCTGTGAGGAGAGAACACAGAGACAGACGTGGAAACCAGAACCCCCAAACTGGCCTCTAATGGCTTCAAATGTGTGTGTGTGTGTGTGTGTGTTTGTGTGTTTCTTCCTTTGCATACTTCTCTCTCTTTCTCCACCTTTTCCTCTTTCTCTGTGTTTCTCAGAGTGTCTCTACATGATCGGTATTGGCATTGGACGAAGCCATCTTCGGTGTATGTTAACTATCAGCGTGTGTGTGTGTGTGTGTGTGTGCGTGTGCGTGTGTGTGTGGTTGTATGTAATTGTAATTGGTAGACCAACATAATACATGCCAAACCACCTGGCATTGTACCAAACCACAACTGCTGAGGTTGTGTGGTTGTTTTTCCACTGCTCTTCTATTCTATTCTATTCTATTCTGTTCTATTCTGTTCTGTTCTGTTCTGTTCTATTCTGTTCGAGATACCAGAGTGTCACTTTGAGTCATTAATCCCATTTAAACCTCCAGTACAGATGGATGTATAGTGTGTCTACAAATATCCACATATTCATATTCATACATTCATTCATACATTTTTGAGCGTGATTATCTTGGATAAAAGAGGATTTGCAGTCCACTGATTTCCCCAAGGTGCAGTGAGGGTCAGACAGGATTTCAGCAAGTGTTCAAACAAGCTTCTCTGATGTGTTTTATCAGCCTTCAGGGATAGTTTGGTATTAGGATAGCTGCTAAAGTTGTCAACTTACTGAGACTTGGAGGTTTTTCTCACACCTCTCACTTCCTCTCTTAAACAGTCTTTCTCATGCTTTCTTTCTTTCTTTCTCTCTCTCTCTCACCTACCTCCCCCTCTGCCTCTCTCTCCCTCCCTCGCTCTTTCTCTCCCCACGCATCAAATTTAGTGTTTGCAGGTGTACCAGCTCGGGCTTGCGATGCGGTTATTAATGCGATGCGTTTTGCAAGGCATTATGGTAATTTTCTCTTTCATCGTGTCGAGCCGAAGCTTTGTGCGTTTGGAGACAAGAAATCTGAGAGTTAGGTTGATCCCCGTTCCAAGAGCTCCTCTGCTGTCAAAAGCCAAGAGACAAGGAACCAGGAGGAAAGATACTTTGGTTAACATGTCAAGATTTCAGATGTTTTTTGTCCTCATAAGAGACCCTACCTTATAACTTACCTCAGTTTGATACTACTTGCTATGAATTTACCTCAGCAAGATTAATGTCAGCCTACAAAGGTGATAAACTCTATTCCACAAATAAAAAGGCAGGCTAACTGAGTTTAGATGGGTTTACCCATAGAGAGGGTTTACCCGCCACTACATCCCTGACCAAAATGGATATATAGCATTTTAGAATGAAATCCTTCTTTGTGTGTATAAAACCTCTGCATCTAATTGTACTTGTCTCTTCCTCTAGGTGTATTGATGGCGTGAGCTTCCAGCCAGCCAGCCATCCAGTCATGGCGCTGTGGTGGTGCGCTACCGTCTTCTGCAGGTTGGCTGCAGTGTGGTTTCCCCTGCTCCTCTCAGCACTCCTGTGGCAAACGGTACTCTAACGTCCTCAGTGCAGTCCAGTGGTCGGTTATGCAAATCACCCTAAGTTTTACTGATAGGGATTTCACTCAAGGATTCTCTTATTTCTTTAAGGGAAATAGAGGCTTTGTAGTTGTGTCGTAAATCCCCCAGCAACCACAGCTGGTGCTATCATGGAGTTGGAGTGTTGGCTGTGTGCAAATGTCTATATGACAACTGTTCAAGAGATCGATACCTGAAAAAGACTGTTGTGGTGTGGCTGTAGATCCATCAGTGACATTATAATTAAAAGTGAATATTCTGATAATTTGGATTTGTTTCCAACGTTAGATTTCTGTGACACAGTAAAATGTATTGTCTTTAGCCCTAGCCACTTTGTCTCTGCTACAAAGCACTATGAACTGTAGCTTAGAGTCAGCTCAGTTGATTACAAAAAAATAAAAAAGTTGTTTTTTTGCTTTGTTACTGTTCATTTAACAATGCAACCGATGCAAATCTTAACATGTGATTTTTGGCCACTAATGCTAGCTTCTACTTGATACGTTAGCTAGTGTGCTAATCAGATGTGTTCACAACCAGACAGTGATGGTTAGCTGACCAGATAGGCCTACATGGTTAGCTAGCTAACAAGCTGACATTATCTAAAACAAACTGGACCAGATGTAGTCATAAAATGAGTTCCGAGTCAAATGCAGCACAGAAATTAACCATTATTGAACTCTGTTGAGGTATCAAGTCATATACAGACAAACAATGACACATTTGGCCAAGAGCTGAGGACCTCCAATATGGCCGCCAGAGGGTGTGTTACATCACCTGAAAGCACTGTAGGCTAAGAGAGTTGTAACAAACATTTCAGACTGATTCCTTAGCCTTAAGTAAGAAAAAATACTAACAGACTGGTTTAAATATGGTTTAAATATTTTTTCAGGGTAACGAAGAAATTTTGTAGCTAAAGCTAACATTGTTAGCTAGTTAGCTAACCAAACGTTACAGTTAGCAAGCCACAGCAGCAATAATGTTTGAAAATCTTAGGAAAAGAAGGCCAAACTGGACAGAGGAAGAAAGCTTATCCTACATGATGAGTACAGGTAGGCTATATGAGAAGGAAACACGGTTGGTTGCAGAAAACATCCTACATTTTTCTAAGCATTATTATTGACTAATTTAAATTCAGCACAACTTCATTCTCCTCAATGAAAAAAACTCAACCGTATCTGGACGTTGTTAAAGTTATGAAGCTGTTCATGGTGATTGTGCAATGCATAACCAATTTTAAACAATGACTTAGGATAAAAAAGCACATAAGGATGAAAACATATATAGGCTATATATATTAGGTGAATTCTATATATACCTATATATATTAGGTGAAAACTCATTTAAATCTTGAATGAATCTTTAAGGAAAATCTAAGATGCTTTGTGCAACCAGGCACAGGAGGCTGCCATGTTTATGCACCTGGTCTGTTTTATATTAGCCCCCTAGTCTATTTAGTGTAGTTAGCACTGATTTGTTTCCAAACTGTCAGTGCCTACACAGGTCTGAACCTATCTGTTTGCTTCTCTTATCTGATCTTTTCTGAATTTCACTCCTCACTGCTTACCCACACCCCCTCCCTTCTCCTCTCTTCTCTGCTCCTTCCATCCATTCTTTTCTCATCCTATTCTCCTCCTCTCAATCCCTTTCCTTTCCTTTCATTTCGTCTCATTGACCCTCTCTTTTGCCCCCCCCCCCCCCCCTCTCCTCTCCCCTCCCCTGTAGATCTCTCCTGTCCATGCCGTCCCGTCCTGCCCGCGGGGTTGTAGCTGTCCAGGAGTCAAAGAGGTCCACTGTACGTTCAGACACCTCACCACCATACCAAAAACCTTTCCCAAAGACACACAGAGAGTCAATCTGGGGTAAGACTGAGTCTCACACACACACACAAACACACACACACACACAAGCACTTAGTCATTATTAGCAATGCTACTCCAAGAGGCAGAAAACAGAATCTTCTATGTCCTGTATAGTTATTAATCTTGTGAAATAGCTAGGAAGTGGTTTGGAATGTAACTACTGTAGGTCAGGTGATTTGAGAAATGTTTTTTTAGCCCCATTGTCTTGAAATGATTAATTCTGCCTCCAATAATGTGCTTTTTGGCTGGACTAAAGTGCTTTTGGTCGTTCTAAAAGCACCCAGGTCATGATAAATGAGACGAGCTTCTTCTACTCTTTTCAAACCACTTTTTCATCCCACGGATCCAAGTGAGAAATTGAGTCTCTTTGCCTCGGGAGGTGGGATAATGAAAACATGTTGCTGCTCTTGTCATGTCAGGGCCAAAATTACGCAGATAAGTGACTCCTTTTGGGTGCCAACCCATTGCTTCATCATCCTTCAACCTGCCTCGAGAACAAAATAAACCTTTTTTAAAGCCACAGGGACCAGTTTGCCCAGCATGATGTTCCTCATATAGCCCATTGTGCATTTCATTTGCCAACATCTGTTTGAAACTGAGGAGATAACGGTTTAGCACCAGCATGTGATGACAAACTTACACTGTAGGGGATAAATCACTTCCATGTGGGTCTTTCTGTTGTGGACAGAGCTTCCACTGCCGTCCAGTCGCATAACAACTGTTGTTTAGAGGAATTTCCCAGCCAACCACTGCAACCACTTAAACTGCGGTATATAACAAATTGCTCCGTCTAATAATTGGCTGCGAACAATACATACTTACCTGGCAAACGTCTTGGCTAGAGGCATTTAGAGCCAAACTGTTGTTCATAGGATGCTGTAGCCATTTGCACATGGGGCTCTGCTGTGGGAAAAGGCTATCGCTGCATTTCAGGTGCATTACAACCACTGCTTGGAGTCGATCTCCAGCTTCACTGCTGCACATAATGCTTTGATGTGATGAAGCATTTCAGTAGGTAAATGGTCACAAAAGCTACCATGCGTATGTGGTGCCAAGCTCCGGTTCTGTCCACAGGAGGCAAACTGTCTCCATATGGGCTCCTCGACCGTGGGAACAGCTATCAGTGCATTCCAGATAATCTCTTAAAGCCGATACAAAATGCATATGCTGCTTTATAAAGCCGGCCCTCCACTGCAGGGATTTTGTAGGGGAAGGTTTTGGCAACAGCAAGTGTTATATTAATATTAAATTACACCACCCCCTTCAGGCCAAATGGGATAAGGTAATAGATACCTAGATATGCTCTATTGAGCGTTCTGGTTTGTGTTTCATGGCTCTGTCTTGACATATTGATGGGTGGAAACACCAAAAAACACTCACAACACATACATAAACAGACACGTGGAATACAATATATCTCCATGGATGCAGGACATAAAAATACAAAAGATCAGAATTGAAGTTACATTGTTTCCACATGACAGCGATGATAGGTGATAGGCCGATTCTGTGTGTCTGGCTTTCTGCTGTTGCAAAGCTGAACTCCCACCTGATGCTGTAGTCTATTTGATCCTCCTCTTGACACTTCTGCCAGTTTACCACTTACGCTAATGGATTTTACTGAGGAGAACTGTGTTTCTCATTGTGCTACACTATACCCTCTGGATTATGCTGTGCTTCTTTTCTGATGCTATATTAACCCCTGGTGACGGTGTCTTTGTGGAGGGCAAAAGGCACTCTGGTAGCGATAGAGTGACTTGCTCAAGAACACTTCAGCAGGGCAGACGTTTGGAGGAAAGCCAAACCTGCAGCCTCTCCAACCGCTAGACCACCCTGCTGACTGTTGTGCTGACCAGGGTGATTTATCTTCTATTCATGCAAGGCATGAGTAGAAAATGTTTGGAGCATGTTTGGAGCAGTTTATTCAAATTCTGGAGTGTTTATTGCTTTAGCTCAGTTCGTTTTGGCAGGTGAGAACAATGCCGAACCGACTACAGGAAACGACCCAAAACACAAGGTTTTATGGGTATTAGGAGACAGATGTTGACATGTGATAACCAGCAGGTTCTCATGCTTGGAAAGCCGAGCAAAACAAAATGAATTGAGGGCAAACTGCAGTCTGGACTCATGCTCATATTCAGCTATTTCTTGTGTTCATAACTGGAAAGTAAATTACACCAAAGAACACAGACAAGTCCATCATGCTTAGATAAAGTTTCCGTTTAGATAAACTTTTCCGCTCTTGTTCAAACCAAAGAAAACAAACTGTATTGATCACACCCAGATACCCCCAGTGGTGCCCAATCTATCGTGTCATATCAGCTCCTGCCAATATGACATGTAACTACCAAATAAAAAAATAAAAAAACACAAACCAAAAGTGTCTTAGTAAGATGCTGGACCAGCTTCAGACAAGCTTCAGTGTGCCTTGGAATTGATTCTGAAAATGTCTGGAACTTTATTGGCGGGATGCAACACCATTCGTTAAGGTAAAAGAGCAAGGCACTAACACCGCCAGGGTTAGAGCTTCAATTCCCATTGGGGAAACCCACACTTAAAATATATGCAGTCATGGTACTGTAAGACACTTTGGATAAACGTGACTACCAAATGATATATGTTTGCAGTTTTATGGATGGTAGTGAAAAAACGCTATATCCAGAATCTCCCATATGTGTTCAATTGGGTTGGGATATCTGCATCCTGGGAATGTTGTGTGTTGCTCACTGCAGCTTGCTCACTGCAGGATAGTAGACTCTACCATAGCACACTGTGCTGATTCCTGTTGTTGGAAGTCCTGGCTACCTCTCATAAGGCAATCTATCAAGTCCTATCAGCCGCTGTCAGTAGAAAGTGTGTTCTGCTGTAGACGGTGTTCCATTGTTGGACGACGTGTTTGGCTCTGGGATCTACTGTTCTATACTGTACTTGGCAATCAGTGTGGCTGTTGGGGGGATGTCTGCTGTGAAGTGTTCATACCTCAAGACTGCTGGAACAACCAAGGAAGGTTTTTGAATAGTGTTTCTTTCTTTTTCGTGTTGTTGTCTATTTTGATACAAGTTGGTCTGAATATGTACCTGGGTCATCAGATGATTCGACTTTACGATATGTCTTTGATGTAGATGACAACTCCGAATCAGCAACTGTGGAGGTTTTATCATAATTGGAACACCCTCTTTTAGAATCGACCAATCATGGTTCATGTTTGTTGATATCATTCCTGCCATTCCACTTGATGAGTGGACTTGACACAAGTTACCACTGTTTGCATTAAGTTCATTTAGAAATGATTCAATCTCATTACTAGAGGGAGTATGTGTTTGTGTGTGCGTGTGTGTGTGTGTGTGTGTGTGTTTCCTCTGCCTGGCACATGGTGAGGTTTTAAGACTCTGAAGGAATCAGCGGGGCTCAAAGGTTGACTGAGGTCAGAGCCCTATGTCACCCCTCCTTCCCTCTTTCCATCCGTCATTCCTTCCATCGATCTTTTTTCTTTGATTTGAAAGGTTACATGGCCCCCTATGGAATGAGTAAGACCCCTCCCCAACGCACACACACACACACACACACACACACACACACACACACACACACACTAATGTTAACCAGCTCCACTTTCCTCACCTTTCTCTTTCTCACTTTCTTTATTCTAATGATACAGTAACATTGCGAACAAAGAGACCCAACAACATGTGAGCACCGACTGCTGCTTCAAATAGCTTCCAATCCTACCCACCCTCCACCCCCCTGTTACTCTTTTATCTCAGTAACTGGTCCTGTTTACTTTCTCTAACAGTTATAACAGCCTGACGGAGGTGGAGGGGTCAGAATTCAGGTCACTACGGCAACTGGAGATGCTCATGTTGCACGGCAACGACATCAGCACAGTTCACTCTGGGGCTTTCTACAGCCTGAGATCACTACAGGTAGAGAGTATGTGTGTGTGTGTGTGTTTGTCCAGAAGATAAAGATGTGCTACAACAATTATTACAATTTTGAAAAGTTTTACCCAATTCTATTTGAACATATCTCATAGATCCTAGATTTGTACTGAATCCAGAGTTTTTCCACATATATGCCTTATCTTTTTTATATTATGACCACTGTTTTGTCCAGATCTTGAAGCTGAGTTACAACAAGCTAACATCGGTGAACCCCGGTCTGTTCGAGGGTCTGGCGAGTCTGATCCGTCTCCATCTGGACCACAACCTCATCCACTTTATAGAGCCCTACTCCTTCTCTGGCCTCACCTCCCTGAAGCTCCTGCAGCTGGAGGGGAACGTCCTCAAGGAGATCCACCCTCACACCTTCATAACGGTGTCAGTACTGGGGGCCTTCTGGACGTCTGGACTCAGGTAAGGACTCTTGAGAGTGTGGAGGTTAGACTAGTCTAGATTCCTGGCCCCACTGTCTCCCTGCGTTGGAGTGAGCAGGTAAAGAAAATGATTGAATATGTTTTTCTCAGACACCTACACCTATCAGACAACCTGTTGGAGCAGCTCCCTGCTGCAGCACTGCAGACGGCTCCCAGGCTGGAGCTGCTGTCTCTTCATGGTAATCCCTGGACCTGCGACTGTCAACTCCACTGGCTGGTAGAGTGGAGCTCCAGCCATGAAGGTAAGGACATAACTCTCTGAATGAGTTCTTAATTTCTTACTTTATTACCTTCAAACTTTAGAATAGTTGACATGTTTGATTTAAATACTGTGCTTCCATGGTGCCATAAAGCAGCATCTGAAGAGGATGTACCTCAGAGGGAGGATTAAAGCTCAATGCAGAAACTTGTATTTTCAAAAGAAACAGGCTGCACTCAATAGCAAAGATATTTTAATAATATTTTATTCATAGCGGACAAATCAATCAGCCATCAATGTCACTGATGAAGGACAGAGGATCAAAGGAGGACTGAAGGCCAGAGGGCCGATGCACTGACAACCTTTTGTCCATCATAAATATTGCTAAAATATCCTCAGTGTTGAGTGAGACTCCGAAATAAGACTGCATAGAGGTTAGCATGGTGTTTTCATCAAATATAGCAGTTTTTGTGGGGAGAGGGGAATGTTTGAGCTACAATTTCTGATACAGTAGAAGTTTGTGGCAGTGATAAATCTGTACAGAATCTCACTGTAATGCTGCTGTAATGGAAAAATATGTGGTGTATCATTGAGATTTGTTAACACCTGTCAAGGCAAGAACCATGTGTCAAATTCTCAAATCCTGTAAAGGAATACTCTGAACTAATCCTCTAATGTTATACTAAGACTCTTATTCAACCCCCCTGTCTTTCATTTCTTTTTCTCTACCCTTCTTTCTTACCTTTAACCTCTGGTTACACATATGCTTTCAAACTAAAATCATTTGTCGCTGGTTTGTTATGTTTTTGCTTATCATCTATAACCAGTCCCATATGTTAGCTGTTTGTCTCAGCAGAACAGTTGATAATACATCATTATGTTTATGGCCTGCTTCCTCTGAAAATAGGAGGCTATGAAAGCCAGAAATGTATTATTGGATACCTGAACTTCCACTGAACTCAAACTCAGGAATAGATGATTTATTTTTATCCACATTTTTTTCACTCTTATTATCCCAGCTCCCTGTTTTCTCATTGTGTTTTATGTTGAAATATGTGAATTTTTTACTCTAAAGTAGATTGTGACTCTGATATTCACTTAGCTCTCGCTACCTCTTGCTGTTCTCCCTCTTTCTCTCTCTCCCTCCCACCCTCCCTCCCCCATTTCTGTCTCTCCTCCACCTCTGTCTCCTCCTCCCATCCTTTATCTTTCCATCCCTCCCTCTACTTCCTCCAACCCCCCCCCCCCTTTCCCTCCTCCCTGGCTTCTTTCTTCTTTCCCACCCTCTCTCTTCAATCTTTCTCTCTAATTCCCCAACCTGTTTCCATCCCTCCCTCTCCCACTCTTTCTCTCCTCTTGCCTCTTTCTCTCTCCACTTCCCACCTTCCCTTTTGTCTCCCTCCCTCTTACTCCCAGGGGTAATAAAGTGTAAGAAGGAGCGTGACTCAGCCTCCAGTGAGACTTGCCCCCAGTGCTCCTCTCCTCAAGCCCTGAACGGGAGCCTCTTTCTGGGGTTGACTCCCGACAAGCTTACCTGCGAGCGGCCGGCTCTCCGCTCCCCTCTCAAACAGTGGGACAGCCCGTTGTGGGCCGAATCCGACACAGAGCCTGATCTCCCGTACACCCGCGATCTCGAAAGACCTTTAGGCCACCTGACCATCGTTCTCTCCGACAGTCACGGCAATAGTGCCCACGTGGCGTGTGACGTGCGCCGGCCTGGCGAGAGTTCACCAATGACTTGGACAGAGAGTCCGCACTCACCCGGAGTGATATCCGTGAACGTGTCTCTGGTGACCGTCCTCGAGTGCGAGATTGATCGGGAGACGTTGCAAAATCTATGGCGATTGGTTGCTTATTACTATGAAAGCCCTGCTATCTTAGAGAGAGGCCAACAGAGGGGAAACACAACCGGAGCAACCTATCAATACGCCCAAGCCGTCAATGAAAATTCCCCGTACTTCACCGACTTAAAGGGTTATTTGGTGGCAGAACCCTCATGGCTGCTTCAACCCAAAGTCACTTTACAGCTCAATAGACGTCAGACGACAACCAAGAAACTTGTGATGGATTTTACTACTTTAGTCTCCAAGCAGATCAACAACCGTGGAGGGCAGGACGACGACAACAATGACATCTCTTCGTCCTGGGCACTGATTCACCGAGGGACAGCGCGGCGGGTTCAGTCCGCTCTTGAGGGTTCAAAGGTCCTCTTGGAATGCGACGTCGTCACGTCAGGTTCAGAGGTAAAAATGGAGTGGATGCTGCCAGATCTGTCCATTGTCGAAGATGCAACTGATAAAATCGAGATTTCTGAGAGAGGGGAACTTGTGATTCTGAACACCACGCTGTCTGATTCAGGCCTCTACCACTGTATGGTCAGAACCAAAGCCGGCATGGACTTGGTGCCTGTGAGGCTCACTATCAAAGAACGCTCACTCAGCCCCACTGCTTTCAACGGTCAAAAGATGACAGTTGAGAAGGGACGCTCGCTCTCTCTCCCTTGTGAAGTGACCTCGGCTCAGCCCAGCCAAACTATCTGGTACCTGCCCAAAAATCAGATTCTTCTCCCCACGCAACAGACCAGAAGGGCACAAGTGATGGAAAATGGGACTTTGGTGATAAAGAAGCTGACACAAGAAGATGCGGGGGAATACAGCTGCTTGGCCTCAAATCTATTCGGGGTTGACATGCTGTCACACATCGTGGAAGTCACAGGAGACAAGGAATCTGATAGGTCCAAAGTACAGACAGTGATAGAACAGAAGATCTTAATGGCTGGTGGGGAGGAAGGAGAGGGATCAGGGGGAGATTACCAGGAAATCAAACGCCCTTTTGCTACGCAGCCGCCTAAGAGGGTAGGAACACAGCAGAGGAACTCTGGTGGGTTTATCAAAGGGAAAAGACTCAAAGATTCAAAAAGAAAACCTAATAAATCTGTTAAGGAATTAGATCCAAGTCGCTGGGCAGAGATATTGGCTAAAGCTAACGCTAAAGCAAACACTGCTGTGCCCACATTGCAATCTCTACCAGAGCCTAGCACTAAAATGGCAACTACTGTGATGGCTAGTACTCCCAAACCTACCACTACAACTACCACTACTACTACTACCACTACCGATTATACTACTACCCCTGATGTTACCACAGAGCCAATAAATTTAACCATCAACACAAGAGCTAAATCCCATTCAACGGAGAAAGAAAAGGATAAAGATGAGGAATCTGACATATCGGAAAATCAGCGAGAGGCTTTACGACCCCCTCTTGGAAGACCAGTTCAGCCTCCCAGAAGCAAGGAACCATCCGTACACCGTGGTGAGGGTATCGCAGAAAAATCAGACTCCATCACAGATCCTCCTGCCACCCAAACTTCTCAGCCAATCAAACAGTCAGAACATAAGGACACAGGGGAGAGGAGAGGAAACTCCCACCTTTCTCCCGGTCGGCCCAACAGGAGGAGGCCGCCTTACAGACGCAGAAGACCGCCGATGAGAAGAGTCCACCCGCACGTGAACCCCTTCCACCCTTCATCGAACAAGCCCCAAACGACCCTCCCCCAACCCACCACCACTACCACTCCAACAACAACAACCACAACAACAACCATGCCACCAACAACGACCACAACTACCACAACAACAACAACTACTACTACTACTACAACCACTGCTCCCACCACAGTGGAAAAACATGAAGCTTCAAATGGTGATGATCAAACAGAGGAAGACGGTGGTGATTTAGACTATTATGAAGAATATGATGACAAGGATGCAGAGGAAGATTTAAACAGTGAGTCCCTTCATACCACTCATGATTCAGATAGTATTCATACCACAGCTACATTAGATAGAGAAAATGACTCGAGGGAAATTATCTCTTCAAGTAGACATAATTTGCCTAATCCGAAGACTATTCCAACTCCAAAGCCAGACAGTGTCCCGTATCCGACTGAAATGACTGTTGAGGAGGAGGAGAAAGAATCTGTAAAACCAAACGAAGGCAAGGAGAGAGAGAAGGGAAGACTGAGGGGAGAGGTCGGGAAACAACGAGAAAAAGACAAAGAAGAGACTGAAAATTTCGAAGAAGAAAAGGCCAGCGAGAGGGAGCGAGAGCCTATAAAAGCAAAGGAAGAGCGAGAAAAGCAGTCTAGAATAGACACAGGAGGCAGGGAGAGAGGGAAGGAAAAAGCTAAAAAGGAGGGGGCAACACAGAGCTTCAATACACATGAGAGCATCCAGGTAACAACACAAAATAGACCATCACCCCGCGCTAGACCTTCACAAGAAGACAAAACACAAACACAAGCAAGAACTTCCCCTTCCAAAGTCATTCCTTCACACACAGACAGAGACAGAACGAGGGAAGAAGGCAGGCGGAAAGAAGAAGAAGATGAAGAGGTGGAAAAGCCAAAAGCAAAGCCTGAGATCCCCAGTTTCCCCATAATGGACCCAGTCCACCCCTGGATCCACCAGTACAACCAGAGAAGAGGGCAAACCCCCTCTTCCAGGCCGTCGCACATGGACCAAGACAGAAATGGGAGGAAAGAAAAAGAAAGAGAGAGAGAAGAAGGCAAAAGGAGGGGAAAACAGGGGGAAGAGAAGCAGGAAAAGTTTTCTCAGCCTCCCCATGTCGCCCCGACCCCCCACCGGCCTTCGCACCATCATCAACATCAATACCACCCCCTCTACCCTTCTTGGCCAGGTCAAAGGTCATTTCCTCATCCCAGGCAAGGTAATTCAAGCTTCCATGTGTAGGACATGTGTGAAATGAAATTAATATAAGGGATAATGAAATATTCCAACAAACAGCTGACAGTGGCAATAGATTTTAGTGCTTATGGCTGTTATCACAAATCATTTTTTTAAGGCTCATCCCGAAACCAGCACTTTTGGACTGAAGCTGCTGATATCCGTTAGATATTTTGTGCCAATATGCAATATCTGTATGCCAAGAAATTACAAGAATTCAGTGTTTCCTCCAGAATTTTGTTCTTGTCGATGGAAAAGCCTGAAACAGCATTTAGATCATGGGGCACTAAAACTCTCCATTGAAACCCAGGATAATGAAATTATTTCAGGGTTAGCAGCTCTTTAATGCAGGGTGACTCACCACATACAATGATAGGGGAAACTCTTGGATACATTACTGCCTTCAAATGAAGAATGGTAAAACATTATTATAACAATTAAATGAATAAATAAAATGTGCAAACGAAATCAAATTCCATTGCAAGATTTACAGACTGTTTTATGTAGCTGTGGTCAGGGATGAACCTGATCTTTGTGCCAGGTGATGTCACCACCTGTTGTACTCTATAGAAGGTGACATCACCTGGCTCAAAGACCAGCCAATAGCAGATGACCAGTTAGCATTTGGCATGTACTGAAATGTTTTTGTACACAAAGGTTGCTTTCTGTTCCTAGGTCCTGGGTCGTACCCTGTGCCCACCTACCGACCCTGGCCTCTCCCCCACCTCTGGGCTCAAGGGTCAGGGGTCACCAACCGACCAGGGATCACCGCGGAAACGGTCAAGCCCACACCTATCGCTCCCGGCTCATCGGGAAACTCCAGATTTGCACCCACCACTCCCCATCCGTCACATCAGTACCATCAAAATCATCATGTTGGTGGTGGGAGCAGGACCCAAACCATAGATCAACTGTTTCTGTCAAGGCTGAGGAACAGATACAGACAGGTATGATGAGTGGTGGGTGGAAGTGGGTGAGCGTGACCAACACATTTTTGGTAATTATGTGACCAGAGGCGCTGGCACAGCAGTAGGCACAGTTGTAAAAGGGGTTGTATTAGGAGGAATAAATTATGGATAGGTGAGGTCAATCATGGCCAATCAAATTAGCTCCTTTCATTCCCTTCAAAAGCAGTGCGTTCCCTGCCACACTGATGGTGCAAGGTCGCTGCACTTGAAAGAGGGCTCCAAGCCACATCAAAGTACACGTGAAAATTCACCCAAGGCTTTGAACTTGATCCGTTTGTAACCTTTTTTTTTTGTATTTTCATGTTTAAATGTGTCTTTGGACCTATGATCTACACATCTGCTATCAGTATTGGGATTTAATGCCGGGGTGAAATGGGTTGATGCTATATTATACTGATGTGTAATTTTGAATTCAAATTCTCGCTTTGATATTTCCAGGCGCAGCTCGACCGCATCGCTCAGCTCGGGAGGAGAGTGACTCTTCCACTGACAGCCAAACCTCATATAAGCAATCACTACCCTCTATCCTTCATCACACCCAAACCCAGCCTTCCACCCCCGTACAAACCCCATACACCCAAACCACCAGCACCAACCGCTTCATACACCTACACCCTGAAACCTCCAAAACCTGCTAAACCCTCATCATCATCATTCTCTGGTCTCTTCCCTACCTCCCTCCCTCACCCCGACACCACCCCTGGAGTTCTGTATGGAGGTCGGTGGCCTATTGGAGGTAAGTGCACTATTGAAAATGTATGTATTTTAAATGGGTGGACATTGAAAGTTTATACATTTTAAACAATAAATAGGCCAAGTGTTTGTCATTACAATTTTTATTGTTATTATTACATAAAACAGATAGTTCTGATCCTCACTTCTGATTGGCTGAGTCATTGTAAAATACCCAAAAAAACACAACCTGATGCCATAACAGTTCTACCCAAAAATGACCACTTATACCGCTACTAATGTGTTGCTTAGCAACCACTTTGATTAGCTACTATTCAAGAACTATATATATACCGGTATATAGGTTGGTGGAAGAATAACATTTACCTATTATTTAAAGCTGGGGTAGGCAATTTTTTAGAACCATTTTGGTAATATCTGGTGAAATTTTCTTTACATCCCGACAGCTATCAATAAATAAAAACAAATGAGAAAAAAAATCTGATGCCTGTGAGTAGGTTTTTTCTGCAATAATGTGCAATGTACTCCGTGATGTACTATGTGCTTGGCCTCCGGAAATGCTGCTTGCATCTGTAATTGTTGTTGTTGTGGTCTAAATGTGTCCAACTTTGCAGGAGCACGAATCAGTTCTCGGCGTCCCACCGCCATGCCTCCTTTCCCGGGGCTGTTGGGAGGTGGTGGGGTGAAGCCCCGTATCACCACGGTAACCACAGCTAGCGTGTCGGTACTGGCGGAGAACGATGTGTTCCTGCCCTGTGAAGCCTCAGGAAACCCTGAACCCAACATGGCATGGACCAAAGTCTCCACAGGTAAGACAGAAAGAGTAACAGAGATAAAAAGAGCAAAAGTGTGTATGTGTCATCTTTGTAACAGAGAGGTAGAGAGAGAAAACGAAAAAGAGTTTTTTTTTTGTTTTTTTTTAGTAAGCATGCATTGGTGTGGATGCATGCATGGGTGGTGCAAAGGTGTGTGTGTGTGTGTGTGTGTGTGTGTACCTGCATTTGTGTGTTGTCCTGCATGCGGCTGATTTTTAAATCAGCCACATTTTGGAATTAAATCCCAGGTTCACCCCTCTGAGATTCCACACATAAAGGTTTACTAGACTAATAAAGGTTTAAAGAGTAATCAGACTTCTCTCTTTTCTGGAGGCTGTCAGTTTAATTTATACATGTTAATGAACAATGTGAACAATGGCATTGCTTCTGTGGGGTGTCAATGGGATACTAATGATGATGATGATTTATTAGTCCATTAAGAAATGATTTTTGTATCTTACAGCTGTTAGATGTGAAAATGAATAGTAGGAATTGTCACATGGTTAGGTGGCTGAACGGTTTCTGTTGTGTGTCATTTTTCAATTCATGTGATTGTAATTTTGAAAAATAATAAGAGAATGACAAACAAGTGACTATGAAAAGGAATTCAAATCTTTCCCTCCTCTTCCTCTCCTCTGTTCTTCTCCCCAGGTGCCACCATCCCAGCCAACACCAAGCACGGCCTCCGCTTTGAAGTCTTCAAGAACGGGACTTTTGTCATTAAAAACGTCCAGCTCCAGGACCGAGGCCAGTACCTCTGCACGGCCCAGAACAGGCTCGGGTCAGACCGCATGGTGATTACCTTGGCGGTCCAGACTGAGGCGCCCAAGATCCGGCCTCCCAAGTCCACAGAAGTAGCGGTCTACTTGGGGAACAGCGTCAGTTTCGACTGCCTTGCTTCTGGAAAACCACCGGCCCAAATTTCCTGGATTCTTCCAGACAGGACGTTTGTTCGCGAAGTCGGGTCTGCCTACGCTCTGCTCTCTCCGGTGTCTCTGCTTCAAAATGGCACTCTCCGAATTCAGTCTGCCAATTTCTCCAGCAAAGGGGACTATAAGTGTATTGCGAGCAACGCAGCAGGTGCTGACACAATAACCTACCATCTCCATGTGGCGGCTCTGCCTCCGAGCATCAGTGAGGGAGCGCTGGATACTGTGATCATTCAGCCAGGTATGGTATGAAAATGTAAAAACGTCCCAAAATCCCCAAAACCTAAAGTTTTCCCCATAATGTGGCTGGTAAACAAAAAACAAACAAATATTCGCAATGTCAAGGTATCCCACTGACGTTTTTTTTTTGTTTTTTTTTAATGGTGTTCTGGCAACAATTACATAGACTTCCAGTTCGGAATATGTACAAAACCACTTTTTTCCCATTGACGTTTTTTAATCTAATCTAACCAGGCAGGAGTGTGTATGTCCACTGCTCCGCGAAAGGTGAACCAGTGCCCACAGTGAAATGGATGCTCCCAGCGGGGGTCCATGTTAAGCCCTCACAGTTCCTGGGACGCAGGCTGTTCGTCTTCCCCAATGGGACGCTGTATGTAAGGAATGTTTCGCCAGCTGATGCTGGGAGGTACGGGAGTTATATATGTTTCTTTCTTTCAGTCTGTTGGCATATGATTTGGTCTGTCAGTATGTGCTGCTTGAATTTGAAAAGTTTAGCCCAGTTAAATGAATACCTCTGATGGAGGGTTATGTCGGCCAATTTAAAGGAATAGGTCAGTGCAAAATAATATAAATTCAGTCATTATCTTCTCACCCCCATGTTGGTCAAAACTCCATTAAACACAGCGAGTCCCCATAGTTACCCTCCATAGTTCCATCTCAGCTTTCTCCCAAACTATTGACGTTAACAGGGCCATCTTTTCACAGCCCCAAAAAAGTATAAAATGTCAGATTTCATCAAATTTCTTGTGCAAAAACAGTTTGTGCAGCATAATCCAAGTGTTTTGTAGCCAAACGATTGCACTGTGGACCCAAAAGCCAATATTTACCTGGTATGTATGGAGGTTGTAATTACAACCTACAAACTGCTAATTTCCAACTTCCAACTTTGAATGGAATGCAGCGATAGCTAAAGACAGGCTCCCATGATTGGTAATCTGAGAGCTTAAACTATGGGTTACAAAATTCACCTTGCTATCAATCTTTTCACAGGTACGAGTGTTCAGCCACTAATGCCGTGGGCATTGCCAAAAGGACTCTCCAGCTGGAGGTTAGAGTAGAACTCCCCTCCTCCCCTCGCCAACCTCCTCCTCCTCTCCCCATCCCTCCATCCAACCGCCACGCCGTCCCACGGCCATCCCGGCAGCACTCTGTCTCAGCTATGTACGGTTCGACTGTCTACCTCCACTGTCCGGAGTCTACCGGGTCGACGAGAGGGACCATCTGGCAATTACCCTCCAAGACCATAATGGAGCATCGATACAGGTAACTGAAATGGCCGGTTTATAACTTCATAAACCGCTACAATGCTGACCAAGTTTATAAATGCAATGAAAAGGTTTTAGTTGTCATTAAATTTGATTGACTGCTTGGATCTCTGCCTCTTTCCTCTCCCCACCTCTCTCCAGCCCAGAGAGACCAATTACAGTGTTTCGTAATGGGACTCTGAGGATCCTGCAGCTAACGGAGCTGGATGGTGGAAATTATCTGTGTGTCTTCCAGCGGCCAAACGGGGAGGACATGGAGCTCTTCCAGGTGAGAACACATCAGGGACAGATAAGGACAGTTTCATTTTGCTGCCAAATCTTTTCCTTTAGTCTCCGTTCAATTTCTGGCCAAGGATAATTTTTGTTCATCATGAACCTTGATGCTGTTGCTTACCATCAAAGACCATGCTGTCAAGAATTCAAACACTTCTTTATGCCTTCCTTGATTACATTACGATACATTCTTGAATGGTGTGTTCTAATAGGAAACTAAGCTAAACTAAACCAATCAAAATCCATAGGAGCCAAAAAGGATCAAAGACGGGGGTCTTTCCACAAAGTTTCTTTCTCACGTATATGACTGGGTTTTTATAGCATTTCTGTTTCATTTGATTGTACACAGCAGAGTTCCAAGAAGTATGGTAGAAAGAAAATGTATGACGTGACAAAAGGCTGTGAGCCAGGTTCAGACCCACAATACTGCAAATATGTGGAATGCGGAAGCTGTAACATAATATATTTAAAGAGTAACCAAAATCTGTGGTGAAGCCTGACACCTTCCATAGAGTACAGCAGGTGATGACATCACCTGGCACAAAGACCAGCCAATAGCAGATGAGCAAAGCAGTACTCTACTTTTCACCATTAGGTGTCAGATTTGGGTTTGGGATTTAGTTACTCTTTAAGTGTTTGCAGAATGTGAAATTTTCTATCTATAATTACACATTTGCTCATTGACATTGTTTATTTACTTGTCTATCAGGTAGAGGTGTTGATGACTCCTCCCAGGATTGAACACGTGAGAACCGCCCAGACCAGGGTCACCTTCGGCGAGAACTTCCAGGTATTTATGTGGAACTATTTCCCAGTCATGCAAAGTAAGATAGGGTGAATAAAACAATGTACTTAGCAGTCAACAGTATATATGCTTCTTACATAGTTCACTAAATTCACTAAATACATCTATTTACTACCTCATCCATTCACTCTTTCTCTCCCTCGCTCTTCGTTTCCTTTCTAGGTGGACTGTGTAGCGACCGGCCTCCCCGATCCGGAAGTTTCCTGGAGTCTCCCAGATGGAACCTTAATCAACAACGCCCTTCAGTCCGACGACAGCGGCCTCCGCCACCGCCGCTATGTTATCTTTGGCAACGGAACTTTACTCCTCCAGCAGATAGGCAAAAAAGACGAGGGCGACTACACCTGCTACGCCAAGAACAAACTGGGCAAGGACGAGAGAAAAGTGAGTGTCAAAGTGGGACCGGACGCTCCAAAGATTAGATTTAAATCGCAATCACTGGTGATGGTGAGGCTGGGAGAATCGGCTAAGTTAAGCTGCCAGGCAATAGGTGAGCCTACGCCGAGAATCACGTGGATCTCACCTAGAAATGACATAATATCAGCGTCATCGGATAGATATCAGATTTTGGACGACGGGATGTTAGTGGTGAAGAAAGTGACGCTTGGCGATCAAGGGAAATATGCATGCGTGGCACGAAATTCTGCTGGCGATGACGTTAAAAACATGAAACTCGAAGTCGAGTCCCAGGAACCCTTTATCAGCGGAGTGAGAGGGAAGAGTGCCACCAAAGTTTTGGCTGTTTTCTACCAAACGGCGCTTCTGGATTGCCGAGCGGAAGGGAAACCGGAGCCAAGAGTCTCGTGGGTCACACCTTACGGCCACTCGCTCCCAACACCCTACCTGGGCGGTCGCTTCCAAGTCCACCGGAACGGGAGCTTGGAGCTCAGAGGGGTGAGGAAAACAGATGAAGGGAGGTATGTGTGTCTGGCTAAGAACCATCTGGGCGAAGCTTCACTTTTGGTCGAATTAGATGTGGCGTCACTGGCCGAGAAACCAAGCTTTGCTGTTCCCAATATTGAAATCTTACCCATCAAGCAAGACAGCGGGGAGCTGACCCTGGACTGTCCCGCTCGTGGTAAACCCCACCCAGAGTTTGCATGGGTCCTACCCAACGGGACCATGTTAACACCTGGTGTTAGACTCCAACGCTTCACCCATCATCTGGGAAACGGGACTCTCCGGATCTCACAACCAGTTGCAAGTGATAAGGGAGTGTACCGGTGCATGGCAAAAAATGTAGCGGGGCAAGCGGAGAAACGTTACGCCCTGGAGGCAGGCAGAAAGCCGGTGATCAGAGGATCTACAGGTGTGTTTTTATATTTCATCACTGTGCAGCAGAAATGTCTTTTCTTAAATTTTGACAAAGTGAAACATTAAAACAATACGAAGCATCAGTGTGAAAATCTGCTATTGTTTTCTCAATTGCTGAAAAGATGACTTAAATTTATCTCTGCACAGGTGTGTTAGCACATTGTTACAGAAGAGAATTTGAGTTCTGAGATTAATCTCAGAATTCTGAGAATAACGTCAGAATTCTAAATTTAAAGTCAGAATTCTGACATTGTGAGATTAAAGTCAGAATTCTGAGTTTAAAGTCAGAAGTCTGACATTCTGAGAAAAAAACTAAATTCTGAGAAAAAATCTAAATTCTGACTTTAATCTCAGAATTCAGAGTCTTTTCTCAGAATTCTGACATTCTAAGAAAAAGTCAGAATTTTGAGAAAAGTCAGAATGCTGAGATTAATCTCAGAACTCAAATAAATTTTTCACATGTGGCCCTAATCCTAAACATTGCTATATGAAATTCATTTATTATCATTATTGTATTTTTTTTCCAGGTGGGATGAAGATCACCTATGGCCACAGCCTGAACCTGCCCTGCTCTGTGGATGGCTGGCCTCAGGCGTCGATCACATGGACCCTACCCAATGGCCTTGTTTTGGACAAACACCAAACCATTGGCCGAGTTTCTTTCCTAGCCAATGGGACACTCCAGCTCAGACAGGTTGCCACCTTTGACAAGGGAACATACATCTGCAAAGCCTCCAACACTTTCGGCTCATCGACGCTGTCCTACCCGGTCGCAGTGATGGTTTTCCCGCCGCGCATCACCAACGCGCTGGCCTCCATCACCAGGGTCAACCGAGGATCGCCAGTGATGTTAAATTGTGTTGCAGCTGGTATTCCCAAACCAGATATTTCGTGGACGTTGCCCGGACGCACCACTTTGGTTCCCCACAACCGGTTCACGGTGCAGGGAGGGATCCACATGACAGAGGAGGGGAGTCTGGTTATACAGAACCCTGTGCTCATGAACTCTGGCATTTATAAATGCAACGCTAAAAATGCCCTCGGGACAGACTTTAAATCTACGTACCTACAAGTAGTCTGAGGGACAGTTACAGTGCTTCATTCTGTATTAATAAAATCTCATAGCAGAAGAAATAAGACTGGATGAGGATTTTTCTCCATTAGGATTTGAATATACAGACGCTATGATAAGGATGCCCTGGGGACAGACTTAAAAGCTGCCTAGCTGCAGGCTGCCTGAGATGCCTTGCGGAACAATTTCCGCTTAACAAACTTACAGTGAATTTTCACCTGTTAAGTGCAAATTTACGGTAAACTTTCAACCTTACCTTACCTTATGTTGGACATTAAAATGCACTTACACCCCTAAAAGTGCCCTTTTATCTTTACTTTTTGGACTTTGCTGTGTAGGTTTAACTTTGCACACATTCCCCATACAACATTACAATGTGTAAGTGTCCTTTCCAGTTCTACTTTACAGTGCCGTTTCACCTTTACATTACATTACTTCTGTATGTGAAATAATAGAGGACCCTGCTCTCTTGAGATTGAAATATATAAATGTAATGGTGTGTATCCTGTAGGCGTAGTTTCGTATATCTGCTGATTACAGAGTTTATACTGCAATTTCAACTTTACATTGCAGAATTTACGCTACAGGGTCAAATGTAAAATCCATGTAAAATCCCCATATCTCATGAAATGATACATTTTCTATTTGTGAACACCTAAAAGTGGTCGGAGAGACTTTTCATTGTGGAATTTACTGCACAGTTTCAATTTCACAATTACATAATTTATCAACAGCCAATTGGGGAGGGGAGGGCCCTAAAAATTATTGCACAAGGGTCCGTCATAACATAATTCTTCCAGTGACGTGCTCTGTTAATAAAGTCCCATATTTTATGAACTTGTAGTGAATGATGACTCCTTTCTATGATGATACAAATAGACCAAGTTGCTGTTCTAGGCCCTACAGTGTGTATCAGCCAGTTAATTATGTATCCATGTCATTTATTTCTGTGCATAATATGCATAATACACAAACATAGTTATAATAACATACGATTAAGAAAATAGTAGAGTTGTAAGATGCTTTTTAAAAGTGTGGACTGATTTGGCTTCTCTAAGGCTTTGAGGAAGGTTATTCCAAAGTCTAGGGGCCATGCTAGCGAAGGCATGATCACCTTTACTTTTTAGCCTTGATGTTGGGCCAGTCAAGAGTCCCTGCTCTGCGGACCTGAGGGTCCTTGCAGTGGTCTTGCAGTGACCGTGCAATGCCTTCTACGTTAAAATAAGAATTTAAATCAATCCTATATTTCACTGGGAGTCAATGGCAAGAGGCCAGAATAGACCTTTTTCACAGCAGCCATTTTGACGTGTCATAGCAGGGTAAACCCAGGTGTAACTAATAACATTAATGATGGTTCCATTCCGTTTAGGTGTTCCAGAGAAAGTTCCAGTTGAGTTTGAGAACATTTCATAACATCCAGTCCTTCATAGCAGTTTTAAATAACAGACAATTTGCTAGATTAATTGGGCTTGAAGAAGAGATACAGTTGTGTGTCATCTGCATAGCACTTATTACTGACTCAGATATTTATCAAAGTAGCCTCCCTGGTGGCTGCTTATACAGCCTATGTTTAGAACTGGCCATCAGATCCATACTGTATTTCACTGTGCCATCTTTGTATGAAATATATATATAAAATACAGGTGTTTAGTATTCTATTTTCTGACCACAACCACGTGGAAATATGAAATGTGAATCCAATGCATATCGTAGTTTTACAATAATGTGTGTGTGTGTGTGTGTGTGTGTGTAAATACATGCTATATTTCAGTATTGGTTTGCGTTCTTCTCCAGAATGTGAATGTCCCACTGAGGCTTGCTTTCAGACAGACAGGCCTTTGACTGAGGAAGGAGAAGGGAGCTTTGTCAGACACAAACGTTGGGATTGTTCAACACAGAGCGAGTGTGTGTATGTGTTTGTTGTGTGTGTTGTGTGTGTGTGTGTGTGTGTGAGAGAGAGAGAGAGATTATGTGTGTGTCTTTGAGATAGAGTGTATGTGTCTGTGTCTGAGGAAGAGACTCTTTGTGTCTGTGTGTGTAGGATTTGTTCAACACAGGGATTGTGTGTGTGTGCGTGTGCGCAAGAGAGAGAGATGGTCTGAGAGTGGGAAAAGAGAACAAGTGTTTGGTATATGAGTTTCTGTGTGCATGTTGATTTGGGTGTGTGTACACGTGCATAGCATACTCGTGTGTGTGTGTGAGTGTGTGTGTGTGTGTGTGTGTTAGGATTGTTCCCCAGAGAGCTGATCAAAATGGAAGCACAGCTACTCTCTCCTCCAGCAGCTCCTCGTACAGCCACATTTCACACGGTGAGTGACACAGATTTCTTTTCATTCTTGCATTCATTTTCTCATCTGCGGTCAATAAAACCTTGTACCTCCAAAATGTCAACTCTTCAAGAATTGAGAAAAAGCTGGTTGATTCCACATGGAATTTCTATGTTTCCATGTAATCTCCCTAAAAAATGAACTTACAGGAACGTGCACGCCCAAAAAGAATGTATTTCTGAACTCAGAGTGGTTGTATAGTATGTATACAACATTTTTCAAAAACATTGGCAATGCAAATATTGCATGGACGCTGATTGTAAGTATGTCACAAATCTACCGATCATAGGGAGAAACAAGCTAATGGTGGGATGAGGAGAGAAGAGTAGAGAATGATAATACTGTCTAGTACAACCAGTGGAATATTACTTTTAATATCTGGAATTTATTGCACCATCTAAATTTTGGTTGACTTTTTGTTGCTTTCATAACCCATCATTATTCAAAAGGGATGTTAAAAGTTTTACAAATGTTAGAAATGCACATTTTTAACAGCCTCAAAATCTGTGTAAAACGTATGCTTAACTATCACCTACTGTCAGTCTTTGAGTTTCGTAGTGATTAGGGAGTTCATCCTTCAACCAGAAGATCCAGATTCAAGTGTTCAAGCTGAACCTGACCTCTGACTTCTCTGTGGAGGAGGGCAAGAGCAAACAGAATGTCTCTAATATGACATTATTATCATCAAAAGTTCAGACACTGAATCTCAGGATGAACAAAATGTCTTCATTCCAGTTAATCACAGTGTAAACAAAGCCAGTAATGTTGCAACTGGAGCCGCCATAACAGGTTGGGCCTTTAATGAGTTAATCTAGATAGATTCAAGGATGGAAATGTGTTGTTCAGTCCAGGTTCGGCCATTATTGTTTATTACTGTTTGATACCCTAAGCACTAAGTAACCTTTTGAAGTTTGAAGGGGATTCTGTGCTGCTGTTTGTCCTTTACTGCTTGTTACCTAATACCCAGCAGCACTCCAGAAGCCAGGCGTGTGTGTGTGTGTGTGTGTGTGTGTGTGTGTTTTCATCATCCGGGCAGGCCAGCTGGTATTGATTTTGCCTCACAAACAGCTTCTCATCAGCTGAGGCTGAAACAAAAAGGACTGGACAATGACAAATCTACATTCAAATATGTATTGAGGTTGTTCAATACTGTTGTTTTTAACCCAGTCTGAACACTGGAGCCTACCTGCGCCTTTTGGTGTGCTTTCACAGCCATAAATGGCCTGTATAAAAGACGGCTTTCACTAATTCAGCTACTAAGATGATAAATAGCGTTTAAGTGTAAAAGTTGTTATTTATAAAATGAGCCACTGACAAAAAGAGATTCTTAGAGCTGACAAGCACCTATTTGGAGCCACCTATTGGATCCTATGGGCCCTATCAGCTTCTTTGTATCAGCAGGCTTCATTTTCCTCTGCTGCTTTCTAAGTGTCACTTCCACCAGAGAGGAATTCTTGACATTTTGTTGGAAATTGTGCAAAAAAACTCCCCAGAAACTCCCCATGTAATCCCAAATGAAAGGAAGACAGCTACTGGTTATAACTGTGACTATAAAAACTAGCATTAGGATGTGTCTTTTCCTCTGATTTGACAAAAGTATATGAAGGAATAACCTTTAATTGTTGCATAATTATCATGTAATAGTGTTGATTTGACTGGGAATTCCCTTTCTAGCTGTTAATCCTGGTATTGACTTTACCTTGGAAAGAGTAACCAATCATGTGCCTGGAATCTGACTACATTACAATCCTATATATCACGGCCATGTTGGTTTATGGAATGTGATCATGTGATCAGCTGATCAGATCACATGACTAGTCAGTCAGCGTGAGAACCAAAATCTGTCTCTCTCTCTCTCTCTCTCTCTCTCTCTCTGTCTGTCCCTGGCACAAACCCTCAAGAAAGGCCTCATTCTCATTATTTCAACTTCATAATGATTATTATCCAACATATTTATTACTCAAAATAAAGAAAGAACAACAAAATAACAATTTTCCATCACAAAAAATAACCAGTTTAAGTAGGTTTTTTTTACTCATTATTATTTAATCATGCTATTTAGAGTTATCTAGCTTTTATCAGAATATTTGAAGTCACCTGTTTCAACTGATGCGTCAACGTGCACCTTTCATTTCCTTGGAAAAATGAACTATAGGCCTAGTCATATTATAATGAAACAAATGAACATGCCATGGCCACCCCAAAATGTGTTTGTGTCCCAACCCGGCCACCCTCTCCAGTCTGCTCCACGCCACTGTAAGACACCTAATGAAAAATAACTGTAGGCTAATATTCCTGTGAAATTCCTCTGAGGACTTATATAGTGTGTCTGTGGTTAATTTAGTGACCTTATAGTACTTTGCAGTATTTTTATCCCCTATGGTATCAGGCTATAATATTCCTATAATATTCCTAGGGAATAAGTAGTAGCCTAGTAGTAGTGCAGTCATAATGACCTTATCATACTTTGTTTTTTTTTTATTTCCTATAGTATCACTATAATATTCCTATAATATTCCCATAGGGACTTATGTGTCTGTGGTACTCAATAGTGAGTTTATAGTGATTTTATGGTATTGGTATTTTTTTTGTCTTATTATGGTATCACTAGAAATATTATAGGGATTATTATAATACTTTATGGGATTTTTTATCTAGTATGGTATTAAAAATCAATAGGATATTATATATAGACTAGTTTATGTTTTGCTGTGATATTTACATAGCATCCTAAATGATTAAATGTTGTTGTCTGTTCAAAATGCTTCTCCCTTTAAGGCCACAACCAGCTGCTGAGAGAGAGCATCGTTGCTATTGTTGCATCTCTGGTCTCCTCCTTCCTTCCTCCCTTCCTTCCCCTGTCCATCCCTCCCTCCCTCCACCCATCCATCCACCCCCTCTCCTCTCCTCTCCTCTCCTCTCCTCTCCACACACGCACCCCGCCTTGCGCATCGCCTCCTCCGGCATAATGACCAACGATTCCCCGGAGGAGGAGACCCGAGCCCCGGGCGGAGGAGGAGGAGAAGGAGGCGGAGGAGGAGGAGGGAGAGGAGGAAACAACACCAGAAGAAACCGAGCGGACGACAATGTCACCATCCTGACATCCTCCATGGATTTAAGCCGAGCCGCGCGGAGCCGACCCAGCAGCAGCAGCCACGACGCCGCCCCGAGCCTCACGTCCTCCGTGGACCTGAGCGCCTCCTCCCTGGAGCTGAGCATCCAGACGCGGATCTTTAAGATCATCGTCATCGGGGACTCCAACGTGGGGAAGACCTGCCTCACCTTCCGCTTCACCGGCGGGAGCTTCCCCGACAAGACCGAGGCCACCATCGGCGTGGATTTCAGGGAGAAGGCGGTGGAGATCGAGGGGGAGACCATCAAGGTAAAAAAGCAACAGATCGAGAGGGGATGGATGTGGGGAAGTGTTTCCTCCCCTCCTCCTCCGCCTCCTCCTCCACTGGGCTTTTGTTGATCAGCCATCAGCTGCAGCCTGGGCTGTCAGTGAATCATAGGGCCTAATCATTCATTTTGCCTTTCATTTTATTGGTCCATATTGAAAAATAGGCTACATTTCACATCTATTTCAAAATATGAATGTTTCAAAAATATACACAATTTGACCAAAAAATTGTATTTGTAAGGTGACATTCAATCTATTTTGCATAGCCTATTCCTGTTGCCAACAATAGCCCATAGGAAACATTTTAGATGAATGTCATCTTTACATGAGAATACATTTTTGGGCCATTTTTTTAATATATATATTTTGAAACATCTCTGTAAACATATTCTGAAATGTAGGGCTATGTATTTTTGCAGTATGGATTTGATTATTGATACTATGTGTTTCCTTTGTGTATGTTTATCAAAGCTCATTTGAGTAGCTGTTAGGAAACCATCAGAAACAGGTATTCCCAATGAAAAATCACTAACAGTACTATAATATTCCTATAGGGACTTTCAGTATGTCTACTAAATCATGAGACCATATCATACTTAATGGTATGTATTTTATTTAACCAGGTGAGTCCAATTGAGATTACAAGATCTCTTTTTCGAGGGAGCCCTGCCAAGATAGCAGCAATACAGAGTTTCAAACAACATACAAGCAAACATTAAAAGCACATAAAACAAAACATACAGTAGCAACTCACAGAATACATATGCCTAAAAGACAGACAGGAGGAAACGGGTCTAGCTAAGGAATTAAGTAATAAGGTATTATCTCCTATATGGCATCATAATGTAGGCCTATATTAATAGTGTAGCCTATAGGTTTGCTGTGATATTTGTATAGTATCCTTCTATTGTTATTGGATTGCTATAGAAAATATAATGAGCAGGGTTACAAGATTTGCTTAGAATTGCTATCAAATTCCTCTTATAAACTCTTAATAAACATCCATCCATTTAATTTACTTTTACTTTACATTTGTGAGGTGCTCCATGACTGGAATGTCAGTCACAACAAATTCTCTACACAGTTAAAAATAAGAATGTTAAAAAATATAGGCCATAGTACTAGTAGTCAGGTAATTGTTATATTAAAAAGTAACAATTTCCAAGATCTTTAGAAGGGATATGAACTGGCAGATGGGACAAAGTGGGCTATAGCGCAAGTACAAAAATAATGTTGGTCAAGATTTTATCATAATTTTCTATTTGCATTGAATCAAAGTGTTGCCTAGGACCTTTACAAACATCTCCATCTATTCATTTAATTGATCTGTGACTTGATATTAGGCTTTATATTGAGATTTCTTTCTCTAATATGTAATGTACATCTCTCTCTGCCCCCCCAAACACCACACACAGACACACACTCCTCAGTTGGCATGCGACCACTAAACCCAATACACACATACACATACATGTGCACACACTCCTTTACCCCCCTCTGTGTCTTAGTCAGCCAGTCTGTCTGCAACCTCCAGATGCCCCCTAACGATGACTCTCTCTCACACACACACACACACACACACACACCTACACACACCTACACACACTGTCTACACTTATTAGGTCAGTGTGTCTGCACCATTCAAACGCCCCTTAAGACACACACCATCTCTCTCTCTCTCTCTCTCTCTCTCTCTCTCTCACACACACACACACACACACCAAATGCCCAAATGTCTCATAATATAAGCAATGCTAGTTTTTCCATAGCGTTTCTTCTTAGACATCTGTCCACATACATTTCATTTGAATAGTTAATTATTAACCTTCTGCCCCCAATTTTGAGCATTCAGGCCTGTATGAGAAGCAAAGTTTAAGTTGTTTTTCAGCTGAAATCATGGCATAAACCTATATTGTGGTATTGTTTTCCATTCTAACTTAAAGAGACATTTGTTTTATAGATGATTATATATTTAAGACAGAGAAGTAAAGGCAAAAGCAAGTAAAACTAAATACAGGAAGCTTTTTTATCATTGTTGTGAGACCTATTTTCATGCACGATCGATGGCATGGCGTTTCCTCGACCTGCTGTCAGCCCATCCTGTGCTGCTCCAGTGTTTGACACAGAGACAGCTTTGATGTTACGAGCGGCGTCCGTGTAGCGCTCAGCCTCCGGTGCTAATTAGCGGGGCTCGTCCTTTCAAATGCTAATGGGAGGTAATTCACTGGTCCTTTACACTGGGCCTCGGCTGGGGGGGGTAGAAGATATTGACATATAGCAAGTGCAATAGGTCGTGCTCATCTCATTTCACGTATTTGTGTGAGATCATGTTGCGCAGATTACATAGACTCTGTGTGCAAAACGTTAGGAGCACAAGGTGTATCTCATTTGAAATCAGTGTCAGAATTAGTCTTGTTCAGTCTTGTTCTTGTGCAATACGGAGGAGAAAAATAATGCTTTTCCTCTCCTCTGCCTCTTTGGTTAAATCTGAACAGTCACACACTGCGTTTAAGGAGTTACCAAATGAAACTTTGTCAGATGTAATACATTTGTGTTCTATTTGTGCTCTATTTTTTTCTATATACTCAGTACTTCTGTGTTTTTATGGTAAAAGAGGGTAAATTGGTGGTTTTTCAGAAAGGGCCTGTACATAAAATATCACCCCCTTTTAACTCAGACCATTTAGTTTACTCTAAGTCCAGCTCTTGACATAGAATATGTAGTCCATCCCTCTGCTGAAGTATAGATTAAAAGGTAAAGGCGCTTCTCCTCCCCAGCCTGTAGTTTGTTAAATCCATCATAGGCTCACAAACATTGTTGCAAATCCCTCCTATACTTCATAACACTCATAAAGCTGTAGTCCCACGCTCTTATTCTCCGACTGGGAAAAACCGAAGTAGGACATGGACATTTTTATGTCAGCTCCTCTATCTCCCACTTGGCGTCGTGAAGTGCGCCCTGGGCTGACTGGTGACACACTGTGAAAAAGCTTTGGCTGGGGGCTAAGGCTAACCCTGGGCTAAGGAGGAACAGAGGGAGAAAAGCACTCAAGAGTTGCAGAGTAGTGCTGCTTGAGGCCTCGGTTAATGATTAAGCAGAGACGCCTAGTGTACCACAGGGCAGCGCTCTCCTGAGACCCTGTAAGACGAGGTGCTTCTAAGCCCTTGTAGGCCGAAACAATGCAGTGTTTCCACAGACAACAGAATAACCAAAGTGTAATAAACCAATATCTTCCTTTGGCTGCATGATAGATGTCATTGTACATATTTACACTTACAATATATTGCTGTGCAGTGATCCTCAAAGTAGCCAGTTTCATATTTATTGTAAGAATAATATGCCATAATGCTCCACTGACCCGCACAAACTTACCAAACAACTTAGGTAAGGTTTTTTCCTAACATAATAAGTCACCCCCATCCACATATAAAGGATGTAATATCTCTGACACCTCCCTCTAGTACTGCCCATGGTTTATGACCAGCCAGGATATACTATATATATTATTGATAACTACAAACTCAAAGGGAATACAGCTGTGTAAATTTGGGTGTCTTTCTCCTCTTTCTCAAGTCTGTCTCTGTCTGGAAGCGTGCTGACTGCTGCATTGCTCTCTCTCAAAGCGCATAAAAACACACACATACACACTTATCTTGTCTATCACTACAGGTGCAGGTATGGGACACAGCAGGTCAGGAGCGTTTCCGTAAGTCCATGGTGGAACACTACTACCGCAACGTGCACGCCGTGGTCTTCGTGTACGATGTCACCAAGATGGCCTCCTTCCGCAACCTGCAGACGTGGATACAGGTCGGTAACTGGGGTGAACACAAGCGTGGCTCTCTAGTCTCCATGTTAATACTATGCTGGCCCTAACCACTGCCTTGAGCAACTGCTCCAGACGCGCTGCACTGTGGCCAACTCTGCACTCTGGCTGCTCTGATAAAATAAATTATGCAAAGCGGGCTGTGTGGTTGTGTATGTAGGAGGGATGAGCAAAAACTGGAAACATCAAATGAAAGTTGTTAAAATACTGCTACTACCACTAAGACGACTTCTACCACTACTACCACAACTACCACTACTATTTGTAATAATAATAATTACAATAACCCACCTATCATTATTATTATTAGTAGTAGTTGCAGCAGTAGTTGTGGTATTGTAGTAGTGGTTATAGTAGTGGCTGTGGTAGTGGTAGTAGTAGTAGCAGCAGTAGAAATAGTAGTGGTAGTGATGGTGCTAGGAGTAGTAGTGCTAGTAATACTAGAAGTGGAGTGGTAGTAGTAGTAATAGTAGTAATGGTAGTAGTAGTAGTAGTGGTAGTAGTAACAGTAGTAGTAGTAGTAGTAGTAATAGCAGTAGTAGTAGCAGTAGTAGTAGTAATACCAGTAGCGGTAGTAGTAGCAATAGTAGTAGTAGTAGTAGTGGCAGCAGTAGTTATAGCAGTAGTAGTAGCAGTAGTAGCAGTAGTAGTAGTAGTTATAGCAGTAGCAGTAGTAGTAGTAGTAGTAATAGTAGTATGTGTTACATAGCTAATAAAGTCCCATTCTCTTGTGTTCCAGGAGTGTAACGGCCACCGGGTCTCAGCATCTGTACCTCGAGTCCTGGTGGGAAACAAGTGTGACCTGGTCGACCAAATACAGGTCAGTGCACTCAAGTAAAGTCCACAACAGAATAGAATCCTATATTCCTTTTTTTTTAAACTTTATTCAGAGCTGACAACCAAACTTTGAGGTGTCTTCGTCCCCAGGTGCCCTCCAACATGGCGCTGAAGTTCGCCGACGCCCACAACATGCTGCTGTTTGAGACGTCAGCCAAGGACCCGAGGGAGAGCCAGAACGTGGACTCCATCTTCATGTCCCTGGCCTGCCGCCTCAAGGCCCAGAAGTCCCTGCTCTACAGGGACGTGGAGAGAGAGGACGGCAGAGTGAGACTCACGCAAGAGACTGAAACAAAGAGCAATTGTCCTTGTTGAGGAAGAAGGAGGAGGGGGGAGGAAGAGAGGAAGGGAAGAGAGAAGAAGTAGCTGTACATGTTGAGGAAGAGGGGGAGGAGAGGGATGATGGGAGAGTGAGGCTAATGCGTGAGTCTAGAGAAACTGTCCTTGCTGAGGAGGGCAGGGAAGGGAGGAGGATGGGAGGGTGAGATTTACACAAGAGACTGACACCAAGAGCAATGGATTTTGAGGAGAGGATGCTAAAGCGAGTAAAAGGGACTGAAGCATCAATTTTAAGTCCTTGAGGACGAGGATGGGGAGGAGAGAGAGGAGAAAGGGAAGGAAGAGAAAAATGGGAGGGAACAGAGACACATACAGTATATTATATAACAATGTCCTGGACAAGACAGTGTTGCCTTGCACAGTATAGCCCAGGGATTATTCCACTTATTCAACCATAGACCGAAACTGAGTAAATACACTCTCCTTCTGGGACCAGGGCATAATTAAACACACTAATACTAAACATACTTATCATTTGGGGAGCCAAAGGAAACAGACCTATGACCTATTTTAAGGCCATAACTTCAGAAACACAGTTTGTCTTTTGTTATTATGACCAACTGTATTTTGTAATCATTCTTAAATCTCGCTGTTTTCCACATTGATTTTGTTGGCAATCCCCCAAAAAATCCAAAAAATGTTCTTCTTCTTCTTCTTCTTCTTCTTAAAAATGGTATTCTTAAATGCTCTTCTGCCTTTAAAAGCTGCCTCTATCATGGTCTTAATAGATCAGTAGTATAATCAAAAGTGGTTTCAATTATTTGAACCACTGAGGTTCTTTATTTATGTAGCCAACCAGACACGCAGACAGCCTCTTAAGTGGAAACATCAATCGCATGAGAAGATGAATGAAGCGCTCCTTTTTTTTTCTTTTTTTTTTTTTTAAACATTTGTGATCAACTACTATCTTGCACATATGGGTCAATCCTCTAGGAATCGGAGTACTGATCTAGCATCACTGTGAGATCACTAATACATTGGGAAACTTTCTGAGGCAATGTACATAAATCAGCAGGATTGCCTGTAGGAAGGATGGGAATACACATCTTAGACAAAATCAATGTGGAGAACATAACAAAAGCATCATGAAAAACGCTGGTGGTTAAACATTACCAACCTTCATTCCCCCTCTGCCTGTGTATCATGGCCTGAGGATACTTTCATACACAGAAGTCCAGGTCAGATTAAAGGAGCTACGGGAAGACCTGGAGGGCTTGGCTTCCTGAAAACACAACATCTATAGGTTCGCAGACAGCATGTCAGATATTGATTTAGAATCAGTGTGATCCTCTTACCCTTATGCAGGAGAACTACTTAGAGAAAGGGCCTCCATGGCAAGTCTCGTCTTTCCCATCCAGTCCTGATGTAAACATATCCTCGCCATGCTTAACCTTCTAGCAGAAGTGGTTTATCCAGCTTTCCCTTTGTGCGTGGAGTCGAAACAAAGCCGATTTTACCCTCATTTGACTTCTCTCCCGGTCTCGTTAGACGTAACAATGCCATGTTCTGTAATGAATACAATATTTCTTATTTTATTCCGGTCGTCCCGCCGTCGGAGAGACGCTGAGAAGGGCAAAGTGATCGGTGAATATCCGAGCTCAAGGCCTTTAGTCTGTCTTAGACGATTAGCTCTGAACATCAATATCACTGCCTCTGGTCTCAGAAAAGGGCAGGAGAGATGATGCAAAACTGTGACCCCCTGTATAAATAATGGAGACATCTTTATCCTGCAGTACAGCCTGTGCCAGCATATATTAGTGGACTTTTTCACATGGTATCTGTAGAAAAGTATGGGTGCAGGAGTATGGGAGTTATGGATGATAACATAACTGCATAAAGACATATCCATTATTTATAGACATCCTTTCCATAGAGATAGTTCCTAGTCAGAGTGTGGATGGAGGAACATACTATACGCTGGCTGCAGTACTAACCTAATGTTAGAGCTATGAGGCTTTTTTGCAACCAGGCCTTAATCTTATAGACTGTGATGCTCTAACTTCAGTGGCTCCCGATCAAAAAATGCCATTAGTCTATTTGGAAGCCATATCTAAAAAAACATCACATCAGGAGAGAGCATTCAGGACCAATGTTCCCTCTACAAGCTGATAGTTTGATGACCGACATCTAATCATTTATCATATTGACCAAATACACTGTGCAAGTGCAAGTGAAACCCAGACGGTCGATGAGTTGTCTGAAAGTTTTGAGGAATATTCTTGATTCAGTATTCCTCCTTCAATGAAAAGTGTGCATAACACACCAGGAAGAAACCTTTCATGACTCTATTCAGTCTCACTGTAACCTGTGACTTGAAGGGAGGATTTTAACTTCCATAAATGCAAACCAGATCCACAGTTGGGCAAAAGAACAAAGGATGACATGAAAGTTAAAAGTCTACAACAGGCTACAACTATTTCTCTGTCTAAAACAACTACCTATGGATCAGGCTATCGCTAGGTTTGCGTAGCTCTTGGCTAATTGATAGCTCTACGTGAAAAGACGCTGTACTAGTCTAATGTAAGAACGTGTCTCGGAAAAGAAAGAATGTGCCTGCATTTCCTTCATAAACTTACCAGACCTGAATAAAATAACATTTGAAATGGTTTCAAATGATTGAAAAACATGGAAGCTGTGTTCGGTTTAGCTAGCTTTGCTTTCAGTTTATCACTTCTGACACTATACACCTGTATTAATTTACTCAATAACTCTGTAATGATCAGTAAAATGGTCATTTATTACTTATTAAAGTTACAGACTTATTTCCAATCTGGTTCTGGAGTGTGAGTACAGTGTAGATGGTAGCAACAGTAGCAACAGTAGTAGTAAAAAACATTTTTCACTGGCAAGAGGAAAGTTACATTTGAAGCATCAAATCAAGTTTCTTATTCAAACATTTGAAATAATCTCAAATGCATATTTTACCCAGTACAGATGTACAGTATGTATGCCTGCCTACTGTCTCTCCCTGTACATAAAGTTTACATTTTGTTTTGCTCTTTTTGGCATTTCATTTGCAGTGATCCTTTTTAATAACCCATGTTTGCTCTTAAAGGGATGCCTTGACACTTTGAATTTTAGTCTGGTATTTTTCTTCACCTGTCAGAAGTCATAATGTTAGGAAAAGTTTCTGTATTGGGAATTCAGGTACAGAAACACAGCTAACCTCCTCAAATCCTCAAATCAACTGTTATTGTCACAGGCTAGCTTGTTAGCATTGTTATCGTTTCATATTAGTATCTCATTGAAATGAATGTGGCCCCTTGCAGCTATTGCGCCATGGGTTTTAAGGTTTCAAGACATTTAAAAGGTTATTTTGCTAATAATAATTATAATAATGGGACTTGAACTACTACGTTCTGCCTACCCACTACACCCTTTTTCTTCATCAAGAAAAACAGATTAAAAGCCAAAATGCCAAGCTATCCCTTTAACAAAAGCCTTAAGGGTGGTGTGTTGTTTTTATAATGATGCAGTCATATTATCATAATTACTGTTAAATCTGAGAAGACAATGTTCATTTTTTTTCTTTTTTTTTGCTGTCAGTTTACTATTGTTTTGAATTCTATCAGATTGTCTTCTACTGTATGTTTCATATGTAACGTTGTTGTTGTCACAATCTCACAAAGGGACTTCTGATAAAGATGTTGAACAAGCTTCGCTCAACTCAGAGCCTCATTCTCTATGGACATAGCTCAGTATTATCTACTTATCTGACCTGACCAAGGCATTTAGACAGTTAAGTGTAAGATCTGATTCCCTCCCACACACAGGCACCTCTGATTTCATGTCTGTTATTTCCATTCTCTCTCTTTTTCTCTCTATCTTTCTCTCTCGTTTCTCTTTAACTCTATTTCCCTCTTCATCTGTGAGCCTGTTTCTGTCGCTCTGTCTGTCCATCCTCTCTCCCTATTTCCCTCTTTATCTCTCTCTAGTTTTCTCTTTGTACGTGTGCCTCTTATCTCAGTGTCCGTTCCTTTCTTTCAATCAAGCTTTCTATTTCTTTCTCTTTCTCCGCCTCCATCTGTCTCTCTGTCTCTGCGCCTGTCTGTCTCTCTGTCTCTCTATCTTTCCCTTTCTCCCTCCAAACATGTGGCTTGTGGCTTGTCTTTGGCTATAAAATTAAACTCTCAACCAGATCATGTGTCCATTAATGGATGTAGCAGATGAGTGCGCTGAATGCAGAGAATCCGAGAAGAGGAGATCAGAGGGGTAAAACCGAAGAGGAGTCGAACGGCCTCATATTTGACTAAATCCTCTTGCCTTGATACTGAATCTGCAGGTCTGCATTGATTCCAGACATTGGATGATGTAGAGAGAAGAACATAAAATCTGTCAGTGACTCAATCTGACTGTGTAGGACAGAGAGATTAACTATAAATTGAAAGGAGATGGAAAAATGCATATAAATGCCATTTTGACACTTAAAGAATTTAATTCTAAAAGATCTAAAATGGTAAAAATAAGTGTCTCAGACTTGCAATGTAGGTAATACAACTATTAGTATGTCCCATCGCTATGAAAAGTCATCCATGGCAGGTCATGCTGTACAAACAGGGGTTAATTATTTAATAATTGTGCTGAGACTCCCTTGAATGAAGGAATTTTAAATGAGGAACAGACATCCAAAATGTGTGTTTGAAGACGTGTTAAAGTATTGGGACATGGGTATGAATTCAGTGATGTTGAGATTTTCCAGAGAGGCTGGACCGTGTTAGTCACCCTGTGAGACCATATGTGCGCTCTCCACTATACTATACTCCTGTCAGGAATAAAGGCATGCTGTTTTTCTGTGGAGAAACATTTATCAGTGTTGAAGATTTCAGCAAGTCAGCTATCAAGAGGCAGACTTCTGATTGAAAACAGACCACCAATGACGCAATACCAAAAAAAAGAGAGTTTAGTAATAAGTGTAGGGGGATTTGAGTAGAGATCAAAATGTAACTTCAGTCCCAGATCGCTTTAGTCCACCAAAACAGAGTTGTCAGTCCTGACCAAGAGACTGGGATACCACACACTAGAGACAGTGGGGTCATAACAAGCCATTAATCAATTCATCCAGTCTTCAATCTGATGGTGAGATCCTCCTGAGCTATCCTGAGTACCATTTAAATAACAGCCCTGTCTTCAATCACCCAAAATTCCTGTTCCTCACTATTTGGCTCAGTTCCTACTTTCCGCACCAGCTCCAGTTTGTCTCTCACCTAGAGGAAATGGTTGCTGTCCTAGGTGCTGAAGCCCAAGTGGGGAGCTTTGGTATGGGGGTGGGGTGGGGGTTGAGGAAAGATCACATCTATTGCCAAAAGAACAGAGTGATCAGTCAAAGACAATATCAAAATAGTCAAAATGCAATATATCTATACGTATTTGCCTAGAGAAAACCAATTGAATTTCTTTCATTGGTATGGTTATAAAAAAAAAAAAAAATTGTGCAATGGAAGAAGATTCAGAGAGCGTCAGAGAGGACTGAGATTGATGTGGCCAGAAGACTTCTGGATATAAGATGTGATTTCCACTGTCTCGGGCCAAAGGGTCTGGGCTGTAATAGTAGAGCAATATGATCTGTTTTGATTTATCTGATGGGATTCAGAATAAGGTTCAGTGTAATCTGAGGAAATACAGCATTAGAAGATGCTAATTTTTATTAAGATGTATTGCCATGCTGTGAGAAGAAGGCATTCCTATCCATTACCTGTGGAGAGCAGCAATAGGCTTAGATGAGTGTAAGCAGCCTCAAATTTCAGCAGAGGAAGAAACAGAAGACGTCACATGGAGAGATGCACCAACAGCAGCTGGTTCACCACTAATCACATAACATTAACATAACTACTCCTACAAGCTAACCTAGCCAGCTACATGGTTCGCCTTTGATTTATCCTAAATCCGGAATTACAAATCTGCAAAAAACAAACACTTGATTCCTACAGAGTGCAACAGGGGAAACAACATTACAAGCATACACAGTTATCGTGGCCTATTCTCGCATCTAGCTGGCAGGCTACTTGGCTAGCTAGCAAACCAGCGGTAGCGGACTCTCTGCTTTGGCTAGCATCAAGCTAGCCAGCCAGCTAGCTAGCTAGCTACTCACATAGCTAACGGTAGTTAGCTAGCTAGCGAGCTGTAGTAACTTGCGTCATGGATGAACTAGTCGTGGAAGTGAGGGGAACTAGTGGGGCCTTCTATAAGGTAAGTTTATGACTATTTTGTTGAGCTTTGTCAACTCAGTCACCACACCATGCAATGCACTAGCGTCGGGCTAACTAACGTTACATACGCTTACTGGGATAAGAACTGCCTACTGTAGCTAGCTGTCTAGCAGCCTGTGGGCCTTACTGCCTCTATCCAGCCACCACCAGTATGTGGAGGCAGAAAATTTGTAAATAAAGCTAACGCTAGCTTGCTGGTACTCGTTTCATCCCCGGGAACCTCAGAGTTCAAAGCAAAGTTATTGTTATTGTTGTGTTTATTGGCGATCTGTTCGCTAGTAAAGCAACGTTATTGTAGCAGTTAACGTTAAGTTAGTAATGTTAACGCGGTGAAGCTAACGTTATTGTAAACGATAGCATCTTAATTGTGTTTCTTGTGAAAGGGGATGTTTGCAGAGTGTCAAAATTCTGTCCTGATTGTATTTTCAAAGCAATTTAGAATAGAAGAAAGGTAAATTATGCAGATTTGTTAATTTGCTTTGCCCATATGTGATTAGTTCAGTTTTATTAAGGGTTGCTGAGCAGGTGGGCAAATTCATGTTTATCTACACATTGTCCAGAAATCAATAGCTGACATGGTGATGCTTGGGAATTTTTGGGGCTACCAAGATAGTTGCAAATCCCTTTTCACCTCCCATCAAATTACCCATTTGGAAAACAAGGGTTCAAAGTCTTGCTCATGAACACTTAGACAGGTGTGGGCTGTGGCTGTTACAGGTATTGATCATGTGCCCTGTGTTTCTTCAGTCACCTAGCCACACTGCAACATAGTGGCTCACCAAAGACTTTTTACAACATTGGGTAAAATCTTGGTTCTGGCTCTGTGGTCATGTCTGGTCTCTGAATTGACAGTAGCCCAGAAATGGCTTTGATTTCGATGCTTATACTATGACATAAGGGCTAAATGTAAACAGTGACCATATACTGATTTGATTTTGGGAGTTAGTAAGAGCGGATATGCTTTCTTATCTTTTCTTTCATATCTTTCTCGCAGTGGGAGTGTTGCTGCAGGTGTAATGAATGTGAATGGAATGAACGTGCACCACAGCCCGTCCTAAAGCAGACGATAAGATTTAATGAGTTTCGAGTTGGCCAGCAAACCTTCCTGTATGTGCTGCATTCCACTGTGGCCTACGGACTCTGTTTTAGCCAGGAGGCCTACTGCACTTTTCTGTAGACGCCACACCCTGCCATACAATGCTAGTTGAATAGTTAGACATGTAACTAGAATTGGCAGTTTATTTGATAATGATAGATCATTCATTCTTAATATGATATTTTAATCGGCTGACTTTGACCAGCTTCTCATTCCAGTAGTTCAGAAAAGCATCTCCCTGAATTGAAAGTGAATAGAAAGCAGGCCTGTTTGGAATGGGTTTCTTGTCTTGGGTTTGCCTTGGCTTTGCAAGTTTAGGTGGTAACATCACCAGTGGGATGCCTTTGGCTTTTAATTGGCCTTTCAAACTATTCATATTGGGTGTGGAGTCCATTTGTTGGCCTGGGGTTTGGATACCATTTTATTCTTTGGCATCATTATCAAATATTTGCACAACAGAAGTAATTAACCAAATGGCAGTGGATTAGTTTAATAATATCCATAAATGCATGGAAAAAATGAACAAATTGGCAGCCGCTTACCTATAATTGTGCTACTGCTCGCTGTTGTAGAGTAGCTTAGTCCTAAAGATGCCAGAGACATTAATTATTTGACAACATTTCACAATTTGTGTTGATACGCTAAAAAGGTTGAGCATAAAATAGACGCTACTAGAGGAAATTGGCATTAGTCACTGGGCCATTAACACTGGACGGCTCACTTGAAAGGAGTAAGTAGTAATTGAATAATAAGTCTAATGGAGTACATAACACTCATTAGCTAGAAACTATCATGAGCTATTTGGGCTGTAGTTCAACAGCCTAATATTAGGCCTGTATATACTATTATGATATATTAAGAATTGTTTAGAGGATTTTTGCTGCGACTAGCAGCTACTATAAGTCACTTCGCCAGTTGGTCGGTCTGTTGGTCCCAAAAATGTAAAACAAATCTCCACTAGAAGTTTCTCAGGCAGCCATGCTGGTGCTTTAGCTCACTTGGTAGGGCAGCAGAATTTCATACAGGGGTCCCAGGTGCTAATCCCGGGCTTGGCAAAGTAGATTTTATATTTGGTTTCACACAAGCCAAATAGGTCGCAGCTTATCCTGAATTACGTGCTTGTTAATTGGGTGTTTTGAAAGCAAATGTTAAAATATTTGTTCATGAGCACAAATAACGTTTTTGAACCCGAAAAGTAATTTTTGGAGGTAGGTGGTAACATCACCAGTGTGGTAGGTTTTGAGTAGAGGAGGAATGGGAAAAAAGGTACTATTGGTACTCTTTCACATGCTCTGTGCCAGCTAAAGATGCAAGCAAAATATAGGCCTGTAGTGTATTTCACAGTTAGGTATTCAGAGTGGTAGAGCAAAGCCTGGTATCATGTCTTTTGTTAATTGACCTTTGTTTTTCATATAGGCCTTTGTGAAGGATGTTCACGAAGGATCGGTATCCGTGGCGTTTGAAAACAAGTGAGCGACGCACACACACAACAAAATAGTCATGTACTGTAGATGTTACCTGTTGCCTATGATCAAGTTCTCTTGTTGTGTGTGTGTGTGTGTGTGTGTGTGTGTGTGTGTGTGTACCTCTGTTCCAGTTGGCAGCCAGAGCGTCAGATCCCGTTCCAGGATGTGCGCTTCCCTCCTCCAACAGGTTTCTGCAAGGAGATTAATGAGAGTGATGAGGTCGAGGTAGGACTGATTCAATACTTTAAGAAACCGTTTGGAAAGTTAACATAACAAGCAGACATGGTATAGTGTGTGTATAGTGTGAGTGAAGAAATACAGTACAGGTGATAAACCTGTACTGGGAAATTTTTAAATTTAATTGTGTAAGAAATGAGCCCATGATAGGAAATTCCAAAATGTATCCCGACTGTATATCTGGTTATTTTGATGTCCTCAGCCAATACGTCTCTGCCACTTTTTGTGTTTTTTGTGTGTGAAATTTAGTGTGTGTGTCTTTGTGTTTCTAGGTCTACTCCAGGGCTAATGACAAGGAGCCGTGTGGATGGTGGCTGGCCAAGGTTCGCATGGTCAAAGGAGAGGTCAGTCCACATCATTACTGTCAAGTCCATAGCCTTAGCTGCAGCTACATGAACAGATAGTTCCCCTAGTTTGAATGGACCTAAGATAAGGCGATGATACATATGCGTTATCCTGCGGGGCTCCGTTCTTGGGCCCTTGTCTTCATCAGTGACTTACCTGCTCACCTATAAAAATGTCTCTTCACTCAAAGCTGAAGCAGATACTGGTTTTGAAAAAAAATCTCAAAAATCTCAAGTTTCCAACTAAACAAACTGTCCCTCAAACTGTATTTCATTCATCTAATTTCCTGTCTTTCCATTGGAAGTTTCATTGATTCCTGGGAGTCACAGTGTCACCATAATTCTCTCACTTTTGGGTGATTTTCACAACAGATTGATTTCCAGCTGAAGTAGATAATCAGCCTAAATTTACCATCATTTTTCTGTCAGCCGGTGTCAATTTCGAATTCTGACCACAAGCTGGTGGTGACAGTTTTCTCTCTGGGTCCGAGGTTATTGTGACCCAGATAATGACTTTTTGAACATCTGTGATTGGAGGATTTAATTTAGACTAACCTTTGAGACAGTTTCCATTGCTTCAAGCTGTTCTTCTTCTCTCTTTTCTCCTTTATCCCCCTTTCTTTCCTCTGGCCTGGTTTCACTCTTTGTCTCATCTACTCTGTTCATATGCCTTTATCTCTCTCCCGCTCCTCTCTCTTCTTTTCTCTCTTCTCTCTCTCTCACTCACTCTCATATACCCTATTTCCCTGCCTGACTGTTGAAAGGTTTGAACTCACAAGATTCCAGCAAAAATAACACAGGAGAATCCACAAACTTGGATTAAGAAACATTTTTTTAGGTTTATGCATTAATGCAGAGATTATTACATATTTTTTTCACACTCAGCTAATGTCTCTGTCTCTTTCTCTCTCTCTCTCTCTAGTTTTATGTTATAGAGTATGCTGCGTGCGACGCTACATTGAATGAGATTGTGACGCTGGAGCGGTTACGGCCGGTCAACCCAAACAAACCAGCCACCAAAAACACCTTCCTCAAGATCAGCATGGATGTACCTGAGGACCTACGGCAGATGTGAGTTTGACACACTCATAAAAAAGCTTAATAACGCTTTATTAGAAGTGCCTCAGCGCTTGTACCGGCATTTGTTGCATGGTGGAAATGTGTAGAGAAATCCACACATTGATCAATGACAAAGACTTATTTACTCAAGATTTATCAACACAAAAGCTTTAGTTCGATGCTCTATAATAACCTGTTTGTGCTTAGTCACTAATGTACATGTGTAACATTGTGTCGGCAGGTGCTCCAAGGAGTCGACACACAAAGACTTTAAAAAGGCGGTGGGAGCGTTCAGCATCACCTACGACTCCGACAAAAAGCAGCTGATCATCCTGGTTCGTTACATTCTCTTTTCACTAAAGAAAGTCTAGCTTTTAGAACTAACCTCCTCCAGCTGGGAAGCTACTTTGATGTAGCCAAAAACTCCCAGATCAGTGCAGAAGAGGTTGGTTTCTGAATTTAAACGTCATTGTGTAGGAATCATCCATCAGTGACACCTCCCAAAGTCAGATTATTTGTGTGAAATGTCCATTGATTGAACGATTGATTCGATTGACTTGGCAGTCGGTGAATGACGTTACAACAAAGCGGGCCAATATGATGAGCGACATGCACTTTAGGAGCCTGCGCACCAAACTGTCGCTTATGCAGAGGAACGAAGAGGCCAGCAGACAACTGGAGGTATATACGCACACACACCCACACACACACATATACATGTACTTCAGGAGTCATATACTGTTTATATATAGCTCTATTGTAGGTTTGGCCATCAGGAAACCTGTAACTCCTGCTGACTCTCTTTCGGTGTTGTTTGTGTTTTGTTTTGTTTTTTCTTTCTTTCCTTCTGTCTTTCTGTCCACTTCTCTCAATGCTTTCTATAGAGTTCCAGACAGCTAGCGTCGAGGTTTCACGAGCAGTTTGCGGTGCGGGATGATTTAATGGGTCTGGCCATCGGGACCCACGGGGCCAACATCCAGCAAGCCCGTAAAGTCCCCGGAGTCACCACTATAGACCTGGATGAAGAGACCTGCACTTTCCACATATACGGAGAGGTAGGACGGCTAGACAGATGGGGATATTGATACATAAATGGGTATACATACAGATCCATAACGTCTCTGGATTTACCACTATAGACCTGGATGTAGACAAATTTGCCTTCCACACATACTGTATGGTGCTTGTAAGTTATGATCCAGGACTAACCTATTCATATAAAAGCCTATCATTCAGCTTCATCTTCTTATCTCCGTTTCTGTATCTCTGTGTCCTAATCAGGGCAAGCATGACGCATAAGGTACATGAGGTTAGGAGTTTACTCTGTGTTTGTTTTGTGTCTCAGGACCAGGATGCTGTCCGTAAAGCCAGGAGTTTCTTGGAGTTTTCTGAAGATGTCATCAAAGTTCCCCGGAACTTAGTAGGTAAGAAAATCGCGGCAGTTATTTAAGGTGAAAAGAGACCCCTTTTCTCTCTCCTATCCTTGCCTTTCCACTATATACCACCTAATAAAGCAGAAATGCCACAAAAATAATCACAAACACTAAGAGAGCTCGACCAGTTAAAAGAACATGGTTTTGGTTTGTGACTGTGATGGATCCTGCTTCATAGGGAAGGTGATCGGTAAGAACGGGAAGCTGATCCAGGAGGTGGTCGATAAATCCGGTGTGGTGCGGGTTCGCATTGAGCCCGAGAACGACAAGAAGCCCGTGGCGCCAGCAGACGAGGTCAGTGGGAAAGAACCTTTTGTTTAATCTGAAGCTGAGTCAAACACAGCACAAGGCATTCTAATCGCCCTCCGTCTCTTTCTGAATCTCTCTCACAGGCGATGGTGCCATTTGTGTTTGTGGGGACCAAGGAAAGCATCTCCAATGCTAAAGTACTGCTGGACTACCACCTCAACTACCTCAAGGTGAGTGCAGTCACCATACGCACCTTCTAACTTCAGCAGCAATACAAGATGTGCTTCACGGTTTCAGTTCTAGACTGATCCCCAGTGGGAAAAAATCAGACTGGCGAAAACTAAATAAAAACTCAGTAACACAATGCCTGAAATTGTATGGAATCCATTATTGATATTTGCATTATATTTTTTCATTCAAAATGGTTTTATTTACTTTTTAGAGAAGCTAATTATCTATTTATAGGGCCAAAAACAAATCTGGATTGAGGCTTTACCCTGCTTGCTTTGTGTCCCATTGCTCTGTGAAAAATGCATTCATCAAAAAGTAGATTATTACAGCAACCTTAAATTTTCTTACAACTCATCAGGCTTACTCCATAAAGTTACGCTCAAAAACATCTTGAGCATTTTGCTACAGTAATCTCAAGGTTATAACAGCAACACGACAAGGTCAAGGTCCAACTTTCAACATCCTGCTTTCGATTCTGTTATTTCCGTAGGAGGTGGACCAGCTTCGTCTGGAGCGTCTGCAGATCGACGAGCAGCTGAGACAGATCGGGGGAGGCGGCGGTGGGGGAGGAACGGGGCCCCGGAACGCCAAAGACAAGACCTACGTCTTCGACAACGGCATGGGGCTCGGGATGGGCAGAGGAGGGGGAGGAGGAGGGGGGAAGCCCTACGCGGGTGGGGGAGGAAGAGGCGGCAGGGGGCGGCGAGGAGGCGGCGCCGCTTTTGCCTCAGGTACGATGTGATTACGGTACATTCAGATATTCACGGAAACATTGTTTGAGTCACATAATATCATACAATTAATACCGCGGTAGCACACAGACGAGGCAAAGGAAATGACCTTAAGCTTTAATTTAAATGTATCATCTGCAGTTGTTGCCAGCTGCAGTGAGCTCCGTAAGTAATTATCTGTACTCTCATTGCTTTGGATGTGAAACGCACAATGACTAAGCTAAAGTGCAGATTGTCTACCTCAATTTGAGGTTATTTTCAGCCATATCTGATGAATGGTAATTACAGCTTTTTTTGTACACAGTGCCCCCGTTTCAGGGTGCCAAAAGTATTTGGACAGATTAAGCTAACTGTAGTCTTGAGCTAAATTTCAACAGCGTGTCTACGGTCAGTAAATGGAACGTCTAACCAGTACAAGGCTGTCGGCGTCGGGCAGAAAGCCTCTTCCCCCTAGGTGACGACTTCCTTATGAAACAAAACGCTTTATTATCCCAGGCAGCGTAAACGAGGTTTGACTCCTGCGCTCCGTTCCCCCCAGGCACCAACTCGGAGGCGTCCAACGCTTCGGAGACGGAGTCGGACCACAAAGACGAGCTCAGCGATTGGTCGCTGGCCCCCACTGACGAGCTGATGACGGGGGGCGGGACCCTGCCCAGGCGGGCGGACGGGCGGAAGCGAGGAGGCGGAGGAGGACCGCGGGGGCGAGGGGGGAGAGGAAGAGGAGGGGGAGGATATAAGGGTGAGTAGTAATCGTCCTCAGCTTCTTCCTTTTTTGAATTTTAGACTTTTGTTCAATTTCCTCACCGGGGATTTTTCACAATGTTCGGCATTGTTACATATTTTATAGATAAGTCAACCAAATGTTACCAGAGGAACATCAGTGATTTTTTTTTTTATCAATCAGCAATACGACTGCAAGAAACTATTATTTTGATAGTCAATTACTTAAGACAGCTGTAGCGATTAATTGATTCGTTGTCTCAAGAAATGTAAACGGTGTCTTCGAGTGACAGAAACTAAAATGAACATTATTGTTATGACTACTGCATTTTATCCAACATTAGTCTTTTGCTTAAACATTATAGACATTTTCTTCACTTCTCATAATAGTTATCTTACTCTCCGAGTACCCAGGAGAATACCGGTTACCAGTATTATAATAATACCAAGTTACAGCCCATTTACTGTCTATGTCTAGTTTACATTTCCCCCAATCATTTTACAGTGCATGCTCTGTGTAATTAGTTAATTCTCAAAATACAAGTGAAAAGTGAGAGGAAATAGGCTTTAAGTATCTGTGACGACAAATCGACAACAGGAAATGCTGATCGATGATTTGACGTTGTTGACGTTGTGGATAATGTGGACTAATCATTGCAGCCAAAGCAGAATTGACATTCTACCATAGGCTATCCTGCACCAATCTATCAAATACAAAAATTGATTTTCTTAATTCAGTTTTCTGTTTTTTCAGTATTAGCTTTTGCAAGTGTGATCTCTTTAATGGTTAGTTAGTTCTGATTGATTGAATGCAGAGGCAAAGATATGTTTTGGCCTGTTCCCCCCTACATGAATAGCAAACATGGTCTTATTTAGATTTATATAATTCTGGGAAAGAAGGAACTTGATAAGAGCCGCATGATATGCAATCTGTTCTACATGGACCTCAGCTACTTTTGGGAATAGCATGAACCATAACCACATCGCAGGGTTTCACCCTAAAACACTTCCACCTAACAGAGTGTGCAAAGAGAATATCAAAATCAATAGTTTAGGCACAAGTGTTCACGTTATGAAACAGCGAGGCTCTCTGCCCCGCTTAGAGACGTATGAATATTTTCACTTCCTACCATTTATACAATGAAAGGTAATGCAGCTGAATTAATCTTTTAAACGAATGAAGTGTGCAAATTATGATCTCGGAGATATTCTGCATTCAAGTGGCAGAAAATAAAAATTAGTGTGTACTGAATCGGAACAAATCACAAATTGAGATGCATCTCATCAAATCATAGCCTGATGAATGGAAATTAATCAAATGAGATCTCTGCAGACTCCCTTCCCTATAATATTCTCATAAAGGTGTTGGCTTTCACACTTTTTCTCTAGGGATTCACATAAAAAATAAAAAAAACAACTTCCCGTAACCTAAATCTATTTTAGGCTTAAATATAATTAACCCCATAGTCAGTAGTTTTTGATTCCAGATTTTCCCAGAACAATTTAGGGACCCGTTTTTTTATCTTCCCATGAGCCACCTTGGCCACCAGCTACCTGGTACAAAGTGGTGTACAGTGAATACAAGGATGATACTTACCAGTTGGAACTTTGTCTGGGCTTTGTCTGTCCTGGTTTAGGTGACGATGTGCAATGGAGTGATCCGCGACCTCGTCACATCAGAGACCCCAAGACCAGAGCACAGGAAGACACCCTACAGGTAACACACACACACACATAACCCTACAAATGACCCTTTTGGAGCCAACAAAAATGTTAAAAACATTGCACACACACACAGACCTTCTTCTTAACTTCCTATGTCCCGGTTTGTCTATGCTTGTAACTAATCAGATTATTATCTGATCAGTTACAAGCATAGTTACCCTTCCTTTATACCCAAGGGTAACCACTTGGTATTGGCCAGCTATTCCAGTGTCATCTGTGTCCCAAAATGAAGCAGAATCAGAATTAGCTTTATTGGCAGAGTAAGTTCAAAGAAATTGACTTGGTGGGTTGCTCCCATAGGTCACATTAAACATAAAACGACACAAAATAATAAAAAAGTAGAAATTTAGAGAGGTAGTATATAAAGAAAGTAGTACAAGTAGTAGTTTGCTACAGTACCTCTATCAAACTTCATCGCTGTTTATAGCACTTAAACTCGTTTTCTGCAAATATTGTGTGTTCTTAATTTGGTTGTATCTCATTAATAAAATGAAGTAAAAGTATATTGTTGTGAAAATGTAATGCTATCTATGAATGTTGACACTTGAGCCGCCAATTTTCACCTCATACAATCCACTTTGTATATTCAGAAAGCGATGTACACCGCATAGAAACAGAATGGAGTTCCAGCCTGAAAGGGAAAGAGCATTTTAGTAGTTTTACCACATGGAGATTTCAATGGTCATGCATTTGTTTCTCAAAAAGTACAACAAAATATCTGACAGAGGACAAGACAACGATATACTTATTGTGGGAATACAGGGAAAGTTATGACAGCTTCAGTAGGAAAAGGTGAATTGTAACATTGGCGTTCATAGGGCCAGTCTCCTTGCCCTCCATCTCTAGCTACGCACCATGTGACCGGACCCAATCAATACCTGCTTCCTCTGTCCCACAGATCCGTGTGGACGGGAACAACGAGCGCAGCGTGCAGCACGCCTCGGGGGGCCGAGGAGGAGGAGGAGGAGGAGGGCCTTCCTCCTCCCAGGGGGGTGTCGTCGCCGGGGGCGACGGCCCCGCCCGCCACCACCATCGACCCATCAGAGAACGAGGGATGAAGAAAGACAAACAGGACGCTCCTCCGCTGGTCAACGGAGTGTCGTAGATACACCACTGGAGGACATAGTCACTTAAACATGCAGACACATGCAGACACACATAAAAACACACACATTCAAACACACACACACACACACAACTTGTCATAATCCATCGTAGGGTCTGGTTCTCTCTCTCACTTGCTCTCTTTCTTTCTCCGTCTTTCTCATACACGTGCATACACTCGCATTTCCATCGACGTGGAAGAGTTTACCGATGTGACTGTGGGCCAGAGATGGTCTGGGATCTACCGGTCTGGTCTGGGATCTACCGGTCTGGTCTGGTATATGCAGATCTGGTCTGGTATCTGCTAGTCTGGTCTGTCCTTGACTGATTTGGTATCTACTGTTCTGCTCTGGAGTGAACAAGAAAAAGAAGCAGTACATTTTGGACCTAAGCTACTAGAAAACGAGGACGGAGAGGAAGAAGCGGGATTCGCCCGGAGCTGAGCGGCTAAGAGAGGCATCAACCCCGGACCCATCCACTCACCAACAATTACAATTTCTGTTTTTCTGTCGCCAGGATTATTTTTGCGGCACACGGGTGCAAGTGAATTAGCACTGAATTATTTTTTTTTTGGTTTTTAACTAAATGGGACGATTTAGATTTTTACATCCCGCTGCCGACGTAAGAAGAAAAACCCCACAGTCATGAATTGAACTCATCCTCTCCACCGAGCCTATTGAGGAAATCGCAAGGCGAAAGAGGAGTAACATCGAATTCCAGCCAATTGTAACAGGCAGAGATGTGTATTCCCTCCCTGGTTTCCCCCAGCTGCACACCTTCACCTCCGTTTGAACTGAGATTGGGATTTGCGGAGATGATCTTGACAGTACATCGTTTTTTTCAGATGAGCTCGGGGAAATTTGAACTGGGAGATGACATCAGCGGAGGGGCACTTTAGATATTTCTGTAATAAATTTAACCCCGGGCACCGTATTGACACTTGAGCGAATCAAGCATGCCTTTAGTATCAGCAGAACAGAGAAGAGTTCGACTGAGGCCTGTTTTGTTTCTTATTTCCATCTCATTTTGCCGAGTGGAGCCACCTATGGTTCTCATCATCGCTAGCTGTAGGCGTCCATATTTGTTTTTCAGGATGAAATGTAGTGGACAGGTATGTGTTTTTGTTTTTGGCGTTTTTGGAGGCTCTTGAAATGAGCCAGCATATACTTATCACATCAATGATCATGTGTTTTTTCTGTTGCCTAGATCACGCCCCTCTTTCATTCTCTTCTGCTACCGGACCATGCATACTTTCAAATAATTTTAGGACACGTTGGGCTTGACCTACTAGATTGCAAGGCTTTTTACTTTCAAATACTTTTAAATGCTGGGTTCTTCATTTTTTCTTTTTCTTACCGTTGGACCAAACTTGTCAGATTTAGCGTCTTCACTTTGCATTTCCATGTCCCGTTCTAGATCCCAGCCTATAGTTAAAGATGCCAGACTCCAATCTATCCTTTACTATAACTTGATGTCACAGTTCCCATCTGCAGCATGGTTTGCGGTGGCCATTCTGCGACCCTCCTTGTAAGCATTTGTTTTAATTCATTTGGGGAGGCCAAATGGCGCGAGAGTAATTAACTGAAACTGGAAATGTATTTCATACCGTAAGAGATCTGCTCTTCTGGACTTGCTCTACTCTTCTCTGTCTCGTGCCAGAGCTCTAAAACACACCTAGACCCGACAAAAAGAGGACTAGACAATCATGTCTTCAAATAGCTGAAAGTCATCCTTCATGGGACCAGTGCAGGAACCAGAATCCTCTGGTTTTCAGTGGAACAGGACAGAAAGAAAGAACAACACCACATGTTGACTTGAAGCTCTCACCTAGAGCTACTACTGTGTTCCAGCCTGCCGGTCCTATGACAGCTCATTGAGTTATTGACTTCATAAATATTCTGCCTGGAAAGATATTTAGTGGCATTATCACCAAAATAAATAAAAACTAGAAGGCAAAAAAAAAAAATCTGTCGAGGCCCTTACAGCACATGTACATCCTCAGCTGTCTCAAATTGTCCACTGTCTTAAAACAACTTCAAACTGATTGCAGTAATTTAGATGGGTTAGTGTAGAAAGTATTTGCTGATTTCCGATTGAAACAGAGATATTCAGATTATGTCTGAGCTACTAAACGTAAAGGACTGTTCAAATGTAGGTATACCAGTGTAAAAAAAAAACAACAACCATGGCAGGGTTTCTCAGAATGTTCGTAGCCTTAATTAGTTTTTTAACAGTATTTTTTCAAAATACAGTATTTCTTCTGTAATAAATGCAATTCATTGAGCGCATTTGTTTTTTTTCATATAGTTGTAGTTGATTAGCAAAGCTACAGTAGCTAGCAACATATCAAGACTAGCAGACTAGCAGTGATTTTCATTTTTTGAACAGTCTTGTGGCTATGCGAGGAAGTTGTGGAATCCAGTAGTTTACAGGCTCTAGATACTCATTATCATGCTATTCCTGTGGCCTAGAACCGTTCAAGAAGTCTTTGTGAACATGGACAATTCTCTCACAAAGCTAGAACCCAGAGCGCTCTAATTTCAGTAGGTACATGTTAAGCTACGAATGCTCAGGGAAACCTTACCATATTTTGTGTGACATGTGCCTTTAATTGTGGCTAGTATCACAACCTAGACATCTAAATCAGGGAAGAAGAGACATTGATAATGGGCCAGGTGTATAAAGATGGCTGCCTCCTGGGGTGACATCATTCGGTCACCCTGGCCCATCACTCAGCGTGACACCCGGTGTTTCGGAGCTTCCTGTAAAATCCAGGAGCAGGTGTTGATAGTGTGTATTATGGGTAACGTCGCCACACCGGGAAACTGCCTGCTTTAACCACCTGATCCATTACAACCATTGAAGTTATTCTATCATTGTACAGTCCACAAATATACAAGCCTATAGCTGTCTGACCTGGTTCAATTAGTCTGTGAAATGGATTCAGTTACTTCTGAAGATCAGTGCAGTGAATTGATCCTTCTGTTCCAAAGGGGCGAACCCCAGCCATTTGTCATCCCAGGTAAACGCTCAGAAACAAATGCATTTTGCACCCTCCACGCAGTCGGGTTTTATTGATTTCGGGGATGCAAAATGGTGCGAGTCAATGTAACCTGTAGTTCAGTCCCCATCCATCTCGCCTCCAGGAAAACAACTGGAGCAATGAAAGTAATTGAACAGATTTCAGCAGTTGAGCCAGGTCTTTTCTAGTCGGTCGATGCATGTACATCTTTATTATGGACAGCGGAGACATCCAGTGGGTTTGGACACAGGCAGAATGAGAGACGTGGATGTTTAGTTTATGTCTCTTTTTTTTCCCTCTAGCTGAGTTTGGCTGAAGTAGTGGAGTAGCCAGTGATGAGTAACATTTTCTTTCTTTCCTTCTCAGTGGATGAAACAACCATCAACTTAATTAAAGTCGATGACACATGGGAAACATATTTTTAGAGAATGCAGATGGGCAGTGTTGCCTTCAGCCCGAATGGGGTTTGGCAAATGGGACAAAATCAATGTGAATAACATGGGCGGGGACAAGAACTGAGAGAAAGAACACTGCTGATCAAAACATTGTGGTAAAATTGCCCACCTACATTGCCTCAGTGTTTTGTTTCCATGTTTCATCGCCTTGAGGAAATGTCGCAAGAAAACGGTTATGTATGGTGTGTAATGAATCATGGAAAAAGGCTTTTAGAAGCTCATTTACCTTTTCATTTCAAAAATATCATCTGTGTCATGCCTCTGTCACTAATCTGTTAGGACCATTGCTTTCACTTGATGTCACGGTTCCCCGCTGTGGCCATTTTGCATTTTTCCTAGTAAACATTCAGCCCAATGCATCCGGGAACAAAAAATGGCTCAAGTGAAAGTAACCCCAATATTGTCAGGAGAGACTCAAACAGGATAGGGCTGCATTGTATTGTAAATGATGGCAAAAAGAAGGGGGGGTTGCATACTGTATATAATGATGTCATTATTTGTCTGAGAAAAGATTTGTACTATTGTTTCAAATGTGCACTTATCCTGATATTTTCTTTTTGTGTTTAATATCAGTTAAATGCTAGAGCTCTTGATAATAAACTTATGTGTGAAAAATAGTATCCTCCACAGCAGGGTTGAGTCACACACATCTGTTATTAATAATGAAATGTCCTTAGTGCTACAGAACTTGCAGACTAGCATACATTAGGGTGAGACGATGACTTCTGAAGTTTGGTTTTTCACCTCAAATGGAAAATCCACCCAAAAACCGAATTGAACACGGACAAATCCAACTAAAATGTTACAAATGAGAAAAGACTCAATGTCATTAAAGGAATGGTACACCCCAAAATGAAAAGTCAGTCATTATCTACAAATTATTGAAGTTAACGGGAGCTAGCTTTTTACAGCTACAAAAAAATAATAAAATATCCATCAAATAGTGATTGCACAGTAGCTCCAAAAGTCCAGTATTTACCTCATGAACTCCTATATAGAAATATTAGACTTTTGGATCCTCAATGCCATTGTTTGGCCAACACTTGGATTATGCTGCACGAAATGTTTGGAGAATTTTGATGGTCATTTATTATTTTTTGGAGCTGTAAAAACAAGTTTCAATTGACATGGGGCTGAGTAGATAAAGACTGGATTTTCATTTTGGGGTGAACTATTCCTTTAAGAGCTGGAGACTGACTGGGTACTGGTCAAGGTTTTGCCTTGTAATGAAATCAGATATTAGTCTGTTCCCTAGCTTGTAGCTTTGGGAGAGATTTGTCAGCGTCACTGAAATAACCTTTGTGAATTCTGTTTTATGGTGGACTTACCCCAAAATTCCCAGCCCTGATAAATGCTTCTTGTACATTGGTCATCCCCACCCTGGGGTCCTCAGTTTTTACAGCTTGGGACCCAAAAGAGAAATTGAATCCTACAGTGTCAACAACCCATTTTTTTTGCTCCAGACATAGTTTTTAGCAACCAGGGTATGCATCCTAGTTCTGTAAGCGTAGCTTCTTTTTTCCAACGTACCGTGAGGGTGGGTAATGACTATTACTTTGTTTGTACTTCCTTTAGCCTTTTTTAGTTGTTGTGTTAGAATGGTGTACAATTCTCATAAGGTTAAAGCAGCAAGATGCTGATTGAGAGGCTATCTCCTCAAAGCCGGTTCTTCTCGAATTGATGAAAAACACGTTTTTTTATGGGTCCTAGGGTCATAGAACTTATTCAGCCTACTAACGACCATGTTAACCTTCAGTTCAACTCCATGGCCGTCGCCAAGTAAACTTGATTCTGCCAAATACATTTTATAACGGGCATCTTACCATGGCAGTTCCTCTTAAAGAAAAAGCAACGGAATCTCTTTGCATCTGTGGCTCTGCTTCAACCTGCTTGTTGGGTGTATTTTATTCTACTTGCAAACACCAGGTTCAGAGAGTCTGTTCAAATTCAATTACATTTTTATCTGCTGAAATGAAATCTGAATTGAAAACCAATTGCCACATGTGGTTTGATATCTTTTGCATTTGTTATTCTAGGATGAATTTTATAGGGCCGAAAATGAGTTGACAGAATCGCCCAATAAGGCTTCTAGTGTGGGGAAAAATGTGAGTTGAAATGGTCTGTAGTGGACTGTTGCATGCTGAATGGTTGTGGTCATTGACAAATTGGTGCTGAGGTAGCATTTTTACCTTTTGACAATGAAGGAGAGTATATGGACAATGGGGACTTTGCTCAGAGGCACCCGCAACTCTGACCGGTTGAGACATTACTGTCCAATCTTCATTTTGTTCCATTGGCTTGCAATGGAAAAAAAGATCTCAATACAAAGATGAGCCCAGTCGATATCAAGAACTCCAGCTCTACAAGAAATGTAGTCTCTTGGTCTGGGATCCAGGCTCATGAGAACATATTGCTACTGTAATCATGTGGGAAGCCACATAGGAAACATGTCACCAGAAGCAGGCTTGTGACCCATTTTGGGTCCAAAACTACAGCTTAGGACAGGGAACGGGTTGCAAACATTTTCATCCCAGGATCAAACTTCATACATCTCGATTCACCCTGGGACTCGTGACACATTGTAGTACTGCTGTCATGTGGGGGGCCCACCAGAAACAGCTCCACAAATTAAATTGGGTCCCAGATAATAGAGTGAGGAACACTGGTTAGGACACCAAGATTTGCAGATATGCTGTACTTGAGATACTTAACTCTTTTGTCTTTGTTGTTTTTGCATACCGCCATCTTCAATGCAATCTTTTGTCTCCAGAACACGTCACTCTACCAGAACATGAATTTTAGGGCCGGGTCTCCATAATGTTGTATGCTACTACTTAATTTGGAGGAGTAATGTTTCTTTGAAATGGATCAAATCAACCCACATGAAACTTTTCATTACAAAAATTGTTTAATACTGTTAACTCATTTCTTGGAGAGAGGCTTTGTTTTGAAGTTGTTTGCTGATAAAAACCAGTGCCAAAATTTGTCTTCTTCCAGCTATGTTGACAGTCCACTGCCAACACAGATGTTGGCCAACAGAGGGAATGGATTAGCGGCCTGTTGTAGTCGTCTGCTCCTCTGGCCGACAGATGATGGATAGTTTGGTTTTTTCCAGCTTCTTCGTAAATGAACCGTTGAAATAGCTGGAAGTGAGTAAAAGATGAGTTTTAGCTATGGTTTATGGTCCCCAGAAATTGATTTTTGACAACTGTTTACATAATGAAAGGCTTCATGTTGGTTCAGGTTGAAGTTGGTGATAGTTGTCATATGGTTCTTTAATTTTAAGAAGCGTTTTCTGTCCAAAATGTTTTCCTGCTATGTTGAACATTTACGTTTTGTCTGGGTGAGTGTGATGTTCCAATATTCTGGGTATGGAGATTGTGTTGAAGATGAAGGTATGCAAAAACAATAGACAAAGTGGGTTTTTTTTTACCTTTTATCCATTGGGCTGCAGAAGGGGAATGCTAATCTATGAATCATCTGTGATTAGAATGAATGACTTCCATTCTCCCTCAGCCCAATGGTACGTTCAAAGGCATTAGTCTCAATGAACCATTCTTTTCTCTTAGAGCTAACAGCACTGATGATTTGTGTTTTCACAGATGCGGGCGGGTGACTTAAGTGTAGACCTGGCCCCGCCCACAATCCTTTGCTTTCACTTGACGGGACGTCTCAAAACGAAATTTCCTATAAAATTTTCTCAAACCTGCAAGGATAAATGCAGAAAGCACAATAGCCCCCCCAACACCACCAGTTTCCATCTGTGACGACAAACCAGACACTTCCAGCCCGAAGTTGACTTTAACACACCTAGCAATCACATGTGGCCATTTTGCATCTCTACCAGAAAGCATTTAATCCAGCTGAGGTTGCAACATGGCGAATGTGGAACCAAGTTATGAGGACCCAAAAACTTCTTGGTCATTGCTTGCCAAAACCACAACAGATTTTTTTCTCAGTAATTTATTTCCAGAATGTATATAACATAAACGAATAAGAACTAGACACATTGTGGGCTGTTTAATAGTAGAGCGCCAGAAAGTGGAGACAAGCAGAGATTCTGTAGATACTTAAACCAGGGTAGTCAAAAAAGCTGAAAACCTTGTGTGCACTTTTGGGCATTTTTTTTCTTTTTTCCTTTGTACATACTACTAGCGGTGAAGATGTTTGGGGTCGTACTGAGTTGACATGTCTGGTTATAGTGCAATATATTTTGTATGCAAGCAGTTTCAATAAATAAAGGTCGATCTTCCTCTGTTTTCTCTGGCTGATCTCTGAATTTTAGTATTTTGGGATGTCAATGTAATGGAATAGTCAATGTGAAAGAACATTTTGCATCTTAGTCTAATATCTTTCCACGTAAGACATGTATGACCAGAGGCGGCTGGTCAGACTATTCAGGCGGGTGGCTTGTTCAATGGCCTCAAGATGTCGCTGCAATTCATTAGCAGTTGCTTGCATCTGGAGGCTTCCTGGCTTCTTTTGGAAGTATGTACAAAACGATGTGAAAAATAGAAACAAACTCGCGATTTTGTTGGTAAAATTGACTTTCTCAGAAACTGAAAAATCTATGTGACAGTCATGCTGATGCTGATCAAACAAACCCAACAAACTGAATTCTTATGTTTTGTCCATTCATGAATTGACCACATGGGTATTCTCAGAATTAATGAAGATTGAAGATTATTACCCAGCAGCCTACAGTGTGTGGCAACCAATTCCCATAGCCAACATGTATATTCAGATTTCATTTTTGGCTGGACCGCAACAGCATCCCCGCATCACCGAGCCAGAAATTTAAGTTTCGTTTTCTCCGCCATCTTGTTTCTCTGCTGAGATCGGGAGCCCGTTTCTCCCACACAGTAAGCAGGCTGACCAATATCATGCATGTAAGCTGAAGCTACAGTAGAATCTATACAATTATATCATATCGCTGTTTATTTCGATGCATATGCGCGAGCTCAGTCCACCTGACAGCCCTCTGTTCTGTCGGCGGAGAGAGAGACACAGACAAGCATAGAGGTTTCGCCGCACCGAGGGCTTACGGCGGGGGTGCCGACACCGATGCGTCACCGGGTGTCCGGCGAACGGCGAGCGACCTGGGCTTGGATCGGGAGGATCAATGCGGCCCGTGGGCACGGTGGAGAGGACAGCGGCGGAGGGAGGAGACAGGACGCACTGGAACGGAGATCAGTATGGATGTATGGACTATTATTCTGTATATTTACAGTCTACAGCGGCGTTTTTACCAGCTGGCTTGATGTATTTGGGACAGAGGGACCGCGGTAAGTCAAAACAAACACACACAATCTATACATTCCACCATCTTGTTTCTCCGCTGAGATCGGGAGGTAGCTTGTTTCTCCCACACAGTAAGCAGGCTGACCAATATCATGCATGTGATAAACTGAAGCTTGAAAAGTAAAATCTATACAATTATATCATATCGCTGTTTATTTCCATGCATAGTTGCTCCACACTACTTCAGCCTCCTGTACTGATTCTGGAGCCTGTAATAGTTTTCCACCTCCAACAGCACACCCATGATCCTACTAGCCTGGACAGGATGTATTTTCTGCACAAGAAAATTCACCCAGCATGTATTTCTGATCCTCTGGTAGGAAGGAGACCAGCAGTGAGGCAGTCAGAGGCTCCTTTATATCTGGAATGAACTGTGCCTGGCAATTCATCTCGGCTCTTCTGCTATTGTCTAGATTTGCACACGGCAGAACCATTTCCTTTTCCCATTTGTGCCACATATAATAGAGGAAATTGGGTACTGCCACATCCAGAATGAAAAGCTGCCATCCACGCATGGTTGGTAGCACACACTACAGTGAATAGGATGTGTGGAAGAGTGCAGGCATATAACCCTAGGAAGCCCATTCATGGCCAAGCATCTGCTGGGCTATGCTGCTGTAGGTATCTACGGCAGTGGGAACATTTGTAGTTCTGTTGGTGAGTCTGCATGTAGACCACCATATTTCTCCCCATGAATTCAGTGACATCTGGTAATCTTTATAATTTGGGGATGAGGTGTCCTACGAATGAACATATTTGCAAACCTCCTCAGCTCGTCCCTCGTCAGTTACGTTTTTGGAGAGGTGCACACAAGGCTGCAGCCTCTAAGGACTATGCTGGCACTGCAAAGACCTATGACATAGCTACAGCGACACTTTGACGCAGAAGTATAAATTAGCCTTAACTAAATTCTTTCATGCTGTCCGACCAAAGGGTGGCACTGCCTACCTTCAGTCCCATAAAGCAAGTGAGCTACTAACCCATACACTAGCAACTGAATGGACCAAACAAATCTTACAATATTGTGCTTTTGCCATGAAGTAGTATGCTGTTTGGGTGTCACCTAATGATGGCAATGAATGAATGAACAAGGAAGTTTGAGGATTTGAGGAGGAGTTTGTGGCGACTGTGTTGCACTTGAAGCCTTGTTTTGGTTTGACAGTGGCTGTGTTGCGGTTTGTAGTGTTCAGATTTTTACTTCCCATTAATTTGAATGAGGCCACAAAAATTGCCTGAAAACATACATTTAACATGTTTGTGAACATATTCAACAACGCATCCCACTACTGTGATTTTCAATTGACTGGGTCAATGAAAATGACTGACATCACTTTTCAACCTGTTCTCATATGAGGTTCGTAGGTATAGTTACAAAAAGTGAAGCATTGTATGATATTGTACAAATTGAGTGAAACAGGAGGAGGCAGTAGGAAGTAGTTTGATGTAGAAATAGGGTGGTGGTGAATGGGTGTAACCATTTGCCTTTCACTCCAGGGATCCAGGTTTGAGTCCTGACTCATGCAAAAAATATTCTCAGCGATTTTCTACCAATGTTGATTTTATTTAACCATGACCAAAATCTTAACCAAGTTGTTCTAACCTTAACCCTAACCTTAATCAAAGTGGTTTTACTTGCCTAACCTCACCTGAAGTACGACCATTGTTGTGAGAACGCGTTGCACTTCTCGAAGTTCCCGTCCACATGACTGAGAACACGGTGCCTCTTGATGTACAATGCAGTGGAAGTTTAAGATTGGCCACTTCACTTGCTCACACAGAGGGGTTGTGTTCCCCTGTCACACTGAGTGCTCCGTCAGTACGCAGACACAGGTTTATCCAGTGGGAGATTTTTCTCTCTGGCAAAGTCCATTAGCATGTTCAACACAATTTTTGCCTCTGGTTGAATCTTTCTTTGGCAAATCAGACTGACTTTCTTCACGCGCTGCCTCACCTGTCACATATTGCCCGACAATGCTTAGCTACACTACATCGCTCACACTGTTAGACCCGTCCAAGGCGAGGGAGACAAATGATCTGCGTTGATCGATCTGCATCTTCTCTTTCTCATGACCCACCATGAGTGCACCGTTGCTGCCAACAAAAACACGTCTTTCACTTTTTGGATGATTTTATCATTGTTTGGGAGGCCATCAAACAGTTTGGTAGCCGCACTGCACATGCAGCTCTTAACATACTCACTATATGTAAGTGGTTTTCCTTTATGTGCAATCTTCAGAGTACCGCATCAAGCAAAGCTTGAAGAAGTCAGATTCCCTCTTTTGTTAGTACATGCTAGCAGTTGCCGTTGACTGACTTGCATTTTCCATTGAAGTTCAGCACAAGTTTTTAATCCTGCTGTCAACATCAGAATATTGAGTGGCAAATGCTGCATTGTGCATCTCAAAATGTTTCTTAACATTTGACATGGACGAAGAATTACATTCATTCAAATTGTAAGGTAGTTATTGTCTCTCTTTTTGCCATTTTCCATCCATGATAGTTACAGAATTTAGCTAATGCAGTACAGGCAAAGTTAATGGAGAAGGAAGGACAACTGCACATGCTATTCCAGCCTACAAAACCTTTTCCAAGTAGAAACACATAGGGATAGGAAAATTAATCTTGCATATGCGTACAACTGTTTAAAATTACAATATTACCACACTATGCATGTGCAAAATGGGAGCAGCTACTAATCAGTCTGGATCTCACGTAGCTTTTGGGAGGTTCTTTTCCTTTCTTTCTTTCTTTTTTAGTGAATTTCTGAAAATTAAAGAGTCATATAATATGGCATTGTGTGAACCAGTTCCACAATGCTAAATTTCTCAAACAGCACGTTCTTGGTCATCTTTAGGGACAAATCCCCAACTCCCAAGCAGGCCTTGAGTTAA
>NW_027279935.1:102500-167500 GCF_046629955.1 Centroberyx affinis
AAACAGCCGGTGTCTGGTTGGTCTTTCCTTGGAAAAATCCTCTCTTAATGTTTCCGGTTTGTTTGGAATAAACAGAAGAAGAACTGGGTAGTTAGCATGAGCAGTGATAGCCACCATGGCTGAACAGACCATGGCTGAGGAGACTCAAACTGCATCAACAGAAAATCCAAGCTCCGCCCACATTGTTTGATTGACAGGTGATCTCTGGGAAGAGCAGTGCAGAAACACCACAGCAATGAGGCTGAGCAACAAAGATGGAAACAAAAATGCAAAAATAACTATGAACTCTTTAAACCCAAAAATATACAAAGGCTGCAGTGAATACAGTATTTAATATTATTTCATTTTGTAGTGAAATCAGACCACAGCAACAAAGATGGAGACTGATGAGAAGATGGGAATGCTTTTGGGAACATTCATTCTTATTAATTACTGCTTCCCTGCCTCTCTACACCCAGTTATTTCATTAAAGCTGCACTAGGCAACTTGGCACACTGGCGACCCCAAATGGCAGCGAGAGGGAACTGTTTCAAAAATTTGAACTTGAAGACCCAGAGGTCTGTGATGCTTTATACCAAAGGAAACCAAAGAGACAAGAGAGGAAACAGATCTAATGTTGGTGAGCTTTCTCTGGACGGAGTGCTGCTCACTGCTGTTTAGGAGACAGCTTGTGTTTCACTCTTAACTTTAGATTCATCACTTGCTGGAGTGGAGAAGTGACCATACTGACACCAGAATTTAATTTGGGCAGATCTATGATGTCTCAATTAGTGGAGATGTGACGCTTTTCTCTGTTGCAGCCCAACTTTGTGATTCAGGCTGAACAGACAGGTGGATTTTTACATACAAAATCTTGCCTAGTGCAGCTTTAATTCCACTCTGCATACATCTTGTCACATACAGTAGGTAGTGATATTACGCCATGCCATGCACTAATGCAGTGATTCTCAACCTTTTTCATATCAAGGAATCAAACCCAAATCTGAGAATATTTTTATTGGTAGATATGATTTTGTCCAGAAATCCATGACTATCTGTACTGTAGGTAGAGAGATAACAGTGAAACCATGATCAAAACAGTCATTCATATTATTATTATTATTATTATATACATTCTCTAATTGTGTTAACTTCTAGTGAACTAAATAATGGTGATAATAAGTTCAATTCATCAATTTGATGGGGACCCCCTGGAACCCCCTCAACGACCTCTGGTGGTCCCCGGACCCCACGTTGAGAACCACTGCACTAATGCATTTACTTTATTCGTACAAACAGTCCTCATGGCTCAGTGTGCCGATACACTTATCCCATATACTTCAGTGTCATAGGTTTGATTGCTGCCATTCTCCATGTTATACTTTTGGATAAGGTAGTAACACCTTGAAAATCACCTTTTAATGGATTCCTATGGGAGACCCGCAAGTTTGAATCTGACTTTTTATACTGGAATGCTGATCAGAGTGTATTTTTATGTGTTTGAGTGTGTGAAATGTCTCGTCAGGACACAGTGTGGTACAGAGTGGTTTCCTGCGCTGAAGATCGATCTGATCAAATGTGATCTGTGGCAGCAACACCAAACACATTATAAATAACATCTTCAAACAACTGTTTTCTATAAACTAGTTTCCACACATTGCCAAGTCAATGTTTCAAGACAACTGACCCACTTCTTACATGATTTTGTGGGAAAAAGGGTGATTTTTGTTAGACTCTGTGCACTGTAAATAGCCCTATAGGCCTACTTGTTAGGAAGGATTTTTTTTTTTTGCAGTGTGGCTTGTCTTCTTCTGCTCTTCAGTGTGTGTGTGTGTGTGTTCTCTCTCTCTCTCTCTCCCTCTCTCTCTCCCTCTCTCTCTCTCTCTCTCTCTCCCTCCCTCCACCTCTGCCTGGCTGTCAGCTTGCCTCGACCACGTAGCAGCTTCCTGGCAGCGGCAGCCGCTTGTGTCTACTCTCCCTCTCTCTCTCTCCCTCTCGCGCACACACACTCTCTCTCTCATACACACACACACTCTCAGTATCAGTAGCCTATGTAGAACCACGTAGCACCAGCTTTGGATTGTAACCACCACCCGAAGCGGCAATGGATCTCTTTGAATTCGACTTTTTCAGAGATTGGGAGCTTGAACAACCATGGTAAGTCTGACGCACACGGATTTATTATTTTCTGAGCTTTTTTATTGCTATTTTTAATGTGTGAGGGTTTTTTAAGAGGGATGAACGGACATGGCATCCCCGCTTTTAAGGCAAAATCAAGGCTTAAAATGCGTAGGAGTGTGTTGTTAGAGATGGAGAGGCAACCCGAACTGCGTCCCGCGTTCCGCCGGGCGAAATCGTGCGAACCGTCTTTCTTTGTCACCGTAAGCTGCCCGTTGTTGCTTGAGACAAACCGGGAGGCTCAGTCAGCATGCGCACGCACGCGCGCGCGCACATACGCGCAGCACAACGCCGGCTTTTTACTGCCTAATTCTGATACTGAGGAATGTTTGATTTGCATGTCAGCCCCGCACCGGGTTATTTGACAGTGCGGTGAAATAGTGAGCAGCAGTGATGTAGTGGTGAATAAAATGAAGGTGGGTCAGTTATAACTATTACCCACAGTCAGCGATCATCATAAGGCACGCGACCTCCAATATAAACAAAAATCTATTCTAGTTTCAGAAATGCATTATGTTTTTTTTTCCTGCTACATCCTCATATAACTTGTATTAGTTTCATACTAGTTACTGTGATATACAGTATAGCCTACTATTAATTTAGGTCATGGAATTTTTGAGAAAAATGTTGGTAAACTGTGTTGCTGGTTGGTCTGCTTTGGGCATAACACACACACACACACACGGATGGACACATGAATGAGTGAAGTTGGGCTGTGATGGTTTTGGGATGTCTATGGGACCTTGCTGCTTCACACATTTCATTGCTTAGTCTTATTTGGTGCTGCAAAGTGCTAATTAAACAGCCATTAGGCAATAACTAAAGTCTTTAACATATATTGATGTTGTATATGAATGAAGTCAGTGAGCAGCGACGTGCCTGTTGAGTGTCCATGTTGACATGCTGCTGTCATGTGTAGGCTAACATGCAGCCAGTGAGGAGAGTCAGTGCTAAGTGATGTGGCTCGCTCATGCCTTGACTATAGGGGATTTTGAGCTGACCCATACACCATTACATGACTTTACCTTACATCGCATTAAAAAACCTTTAATGTGCTCAATGAGGCGATTTTAGAGGCAGCGGAGTAGATAAGAGCAAAGGCCTGCAGAGAGCGAGGTGCTGCTCGAGGGATTTAACACTCGAAAGGACAAAGGAGGTTTTGGAGGCCTAAAAGAAGGCCAAGAAGCTGCCAGTTGAAAGTTGTTGAATCTAATTATAAACAGTGTTTATTTGCATGATTTTTTTAAAATATAACAGCACCGGTTTGTATAGTAACAGTGGGTCTAAGGAAAGTCATGGAGGGGCATTTTGAGAGCTGAGATATTTCAATATTAAAAGTCGAAACAGCAGTCACTTGACCACATGGAAAAGTCCATGCACGCTCAGCGAAATCCCTGGAGAAATAAGAGTTGGGAAAAAACCCCCAACATAGCCTGCATCCTAACAGTATGGACATCAGACATGCTCCACTACAGGTGTGTTAAGTGGAAGCACTGTGTTGGATGAAGTGTTGGTCTGGTCATTTCAGTGCAATACACGTCAATACACAAGGTTATGTAAGTGCAAGGCAGCTGTCCAAATGCAAATCCATTTGTTGGTGCAACTAAATTGAAATGATCAGTTCTGCACAATTAGATAAGTTATCTAAAGTCAGTCAATTAGCCTGTTGTCCTGAAATGCTGTGATGAGTGAATGTCTTGAATTAAGCTGAATCTATCTATCTATCTATCTATCTATCTATCTATCTACCTATCTATATGTATGCAGTGTTTTCATGGCAGCCTTCCCTGTTCCTGTTCCTGTTTTTTTTCCCTTTTTTTTTTTTAACACATCCTGAGCCGTCCACCATCATATCGGTGTTTCGCACATAGAGAGGACAGAGGATTGAGGGAGGTGCCAAAGCATAACACGTTCCCCTTCGGTCCCAAGACCTTACTGTGGGTGCGAGCGCGATGACTATAGGCGAGCTGGCGAGTCCTTATCCCAGTGCGAGTGCGGAAAGCGAGGGAGACGCGCCGGTGCTCTCCCTCGGCGGCTCCCGTCGAAGGGCCCTCGAGCAAAGGCACTTAACCCCCCGCTGCTGGAGTGGAGGGCCGCTCACACCGTAGCCTCTGGGTGTCTACGTGTGTAACCCCCCTCCCTCCCCCGGCACCGCTCCACCGCCAGAGCCGGCGCTGTAAATCGTCCCTGATGGGAAAGTCGGGCTGGCAGCAGTACGCTTAATTGCGTGAAACGAAACACAGAAGCGGCAAAGATTAAAAAATGCCACGTCGAACAATGAAAGGTGCTGCTGATTGGATGACGAGGTGGATGCTGTGTGTGTGTGTGTGTTACAATTTTGTACATTTAAATGGGGAAATTCAGGTGCTATGTGAACTTGTGTGGCACCAAATAACCGCACCTAGATGCCTCAAAATGCGAGTCCAGTGCGGTTCATTAGGAGTGAGAATATGATCCGAACCAACTACAGGAAATGACCCCAAAAACACAAGGTATTATGGGTATAAGGAGACGGATGTGGACATCTGATAGCCAGCACTTCCTCATACTTTGCAAGCCTAACATAATAAAAACGACCCGAGGGCAAACCACAGTCTGGCCTGATGCTCATATTCAGCTATTTCTTCACGTATTTTTAACCGGCATGAACACCAGAGAAGGGAAACTACAGCAAAAGAGCGCAGCCAAGTCCCATCATGCTTAGCTAAAGTTACAGGGCCTGACTGGAATCAAGACTTTTGTTTACAAGCTCCTGGTTCACTTGTAATTGGACCTAAACAAATCAAACGCAAAAAAATGCAACAAAAGTAAACTTTCCCACTCTGGTGCAGACCAAAGGAAACAAATGGCGGTGTCTGTTTGGGTCTATGTACATGAGCAGATTGAGACACAAACACATCGCCCGGCTCCTTTTAAGCTGCTTTGATGTAGCTGACGACTCAGCGTTTATAAACGTTCATGAATCACGACCCAACTCGTTCCGAGATCCTGGAGATCGCACGGCCGCTGGGAGATGAAAACATCGTCAACTGCTGAGAAATTGAGAGAAACGGTGTTATTTTCTCATTTTTAAAAAAAAATTCCACACAATGGATTTCACAGCTCAAACCCCATGAAGGCTGATGCATGAATGCCTCTAAAGCAGGAGTTAAAAGTTTGTCACTTGCCAGCATTGATGTGTGACTCCTGCCTTGACAGTGGATTTTCCCTCTAACTAGACATTTTAAAGGGAGGAAAAAAACGAGAGTAGACAATCCTGAAGCTCCCCGCGCCTTTTGTTAAATCCGAACGAATCGTACGCTGTAGGTCTCCTCCTCCTCCTCCTCCCGAAGAAATACCCTTTCATCTCCTCTTCTTCTTTGTTGCTCTCTCTCCCTCCCTCCCTCCCTCCCTCCTCCCCCTCTCCATCTCCATCTCTCTCTCTCTCTCTCCCCACGCTTCATTCCCTTGCACCGAGATCTGAAGGCTTTGTATGATTGTAATGGGTTTTCGCGTTTGACTGTTGCATACGCCTCGCTGTAATTGCCCATCATGTATCTGGCTAATCATGCTAGTGGAATCAGGGGGAGATTGCTCTGCATGTTAATTGACACTGATGGTGATTGGTTGAACCATTTAAATAGTTAATTAGTGAATTGATTACACATATCGTCGGCTTGGAATTATAAAGTTCCAGCTGCGCTACGTGTAGTTTTGAGATTTTGATGACACAGTTTTTAAAAAAAAAATGTAATTATGTTTATTGGTATGTTATTATTATTAGTAGTAGTAGTAGTGGTAGTAGTAGGAGTAGTATTGGTAGTAGTAGTAGTAGCATTAGTAGTAGTATTTACATTTTTTATATTATATATTTTGTTTTTCTTTTGTTTATTATATTGTGTGTTAAAATAGAGTTGGAATCAAAACTGAACTTTCCAAACTGGGGTGAAAAACTGAGTCTGAGAAGGAGATGAGGAGAAAAGAGGATGAGAGGATGACATATACAGGGCGACAGTTTATATTCAATGCAGTCAGTGTTCAGTCTCACAGTCCAGTATTCAATCTGCCCATCCATCCTCCCAAGGTTTCAATCAATTCAGTCACACTTCCAGGCTCGGAACTCATTCATCAGTCCGGAATCTGCTTGCCAAACCGGCTCCACTTAACGAACACTTCACACAGGAGCATCGCTAAACATCACTGAGGCTGTGAAAATAAGACGAGGCTCATCTCAGTCCGGGCTGCCAAACATTCACAAAGGCTCACACACAAAAACCTGTACCAGAAGGGTTTCTATTATCTTACAAAAGTCGATTTTAACACATACTGGTGGCACAATTGTCTCTCGAGGCTGTAGAATTGGATCTGTGGTACTTTGTGCCAACCAGAATGAACCAATGAGCTCACCTGGTTTCCATCTGGGAGGAAACGGCCGCTGTCCAAGGTGCTGAAGTCTCTCACCAGCAAAAACAATACATCCATTATAATCTACTTTTTACTTTTACCTTTAAAGCTATTTTTTATTGACTTACATAAAAATTTACAAAACTTCAGCCACCATGTATGAAGAGCTATGTTGTGTGCATATCTAATTTTTGACCAAAAGGCTTATAATTCCAAGGTCATGATATACAGACAGTACTGTAGATGTAGGCAGCACTGCTTTCTGGCACAAACATGGTCAGAGGGAAGATTTATGTGGTGTTTTTATTTGTAGCCATTCATTCATTCAACTTAACAATTCAAACAGATAATAAAACCACAGTAAAAACACATTGCATAAAAGCACACAAGACAAATCACCACAAACATCAGATGATAAGAGCTGACAGGGAGTCAATAGCTCAATACAGTGTAAAAGACAAGTACTTACACAGAGGTGTGTCTCTTCAAGCTGAAACATCTATGTAAAAAGAGACTTGGATGGAATAGTCTCCGGATCAAAAGCTCATCCCTAATTAAAAATAAAGTCAATATTCAAATATTTAAGTCATTTAATATTTAGCATTCGAGCTGCCTGCCGCAGCTGTAACTGCTTGACCAAACTCGCAGATATGAAACATGCCACAATGTTCAAAGATTTTCTTTTAATAGCGTGCAATTATTGCGATTTCCCTGTCGATGCAGCTACAAGCCTTGTAAGCACTAATTAGACTGTAAAGAGAAATAGCGTACATAACTGTACCAGGTGTTCCCCATGGGACTGGATCAGTGAGCTTCTGCTGTGGCTGCTGGTCTAATATTGGCACAGCCATTGTCTTCACAGCGCTTTTCCACCTTTAAATACTCATATTTATCTGTGTGGTTATTGCTCTAGATATAAAAGCCCCTTTTATGTCTTCTTTAAAGATTGCTTTTGGGGTAGTTTTGCTTTATTGGACAATACACAGCGGAGAGATGTGGGTAAGGAAGGGAGCGGGAGCTGTAATAGAAGCTGTGAGCAGATTCAAACCCAAAACATTGGGAAAAATTAATAAGAAATCATTCAATAATCAAATTGATTTTCATCACAAGTGCATGGTAATATAAAACACGATGAAACTGTCATTTTCAAATAATATTCCTTCATTTGTTGTGATACTTTAATTAGTAATGAGGTTAATTAGTTAATTAAGTATGTGTGTTTTTATAATTCATTTGGACATGATAACTCAATATCATTATTTCATCACAATATGTTTCTCTTTGATAACAGCCCTAATTGGCAGTACATGTCTATGTTGCCTTACCCTGCTAATCCACCGGGACTTTACCAGCCCCTTTTTATTCCTGCAGGGACTTGCAGTACAAGAGCAGGTGCGCTCTGTCGACCCGCCCCGTGTAAATAAAGGTTAAGAAGAGCCGTCCCCATCGGCCCGCTGTGGGACGGCGGCTAATGAGCGGCTCTCACAGCGATCATGTATTTTGTTTACTGCCCCGGTTATTGATTGCTAATCTCGTTTAGGAAAACGTGTCTGTTTCCGTCCTCGCATTCCCGTCTCGCATCACTCTTCCTGGATTTCTCTGCTCTGTCTCTCAAAAGGCTTTCCAGTCTCTGTCTCTCCCTCTCTTTCTTCTCTCGTTCTCTCAAAATTCGTCTGCACCTCTCTGTCTATGCCAAGGTCGGCGCTTTTAATTCCTAATTTGTCATTTTGGTGACTGCTTTTTTCAGGGTAACACTTAACTATTGAAGGATATAATAGGCTACTAATAATAATACTACTGCTACTATTACTAATACAACTACTTATTATAATAATAATAATGATAAGCTTGATTCTACAGCACCTTTTATAAGCAGTGTTACCACTGTGCTTTAGAAATGATAAAAAAACATAGAATCCAATCAAATACACAATAAAAAGTCGTGACTTGGGCAAGGCATATCAGCAAGAGTGTCTGTGTGTGTGTGTGTGTGTGTGTGTGTGTGTGAGTGAGTATTGGGGGGGTTTAGAGAACGAGAGAGAGAGAGCGAGAGGCTTGGCAGTCAACACAAGGTAGCTCCTGCCCTTGTGCCCCCAAGGTACCAACACAACACACACGCACACACACACACATACACATACAGACGTGCACGCACACACACACACACACACACACGCACACACACACACACACACGCACACACATACTCCCGCCCCCCCAGGTCCTGAGGTTGGCAGTGCCATCTGCCAAGAGGAGCATGGTGCTGAGGAATGATAACGCGTGCACACACACACACACTTACACAGTCTCTCTTTCAAATGCAAACACACACACACACACACACACACACACACACCCTAGAACCCAGTACTCTAGGAGTTCTCTCCTCTCTGTTGCAGTTGGCACTCCTGATATTGCTGATACCTACTTTGTGTCTTCATATCAGTGTGTGTGAGAGCCTGAGCATATGTGTGTGTGTGTGTGTGAGTCTTTTAAGGGGGCAGATAGCGGTGTTAATCATCACTCTGCATGGGCATGTCTGAAAACTGTATAGCTGCTGATCAGTGGGATGTTTTAGTAATTTGAATTTGAAACGGTTCAGTCGGCTCATTTTTCTCCGACATCAGTATGATGGAAGCACCGAGAGTGTTGTGATGTTTCCTGAGCTTGACGTAGAAGATATCAGACTGCTAACTGGCAATTAGTAGAGTAATTGCTGACCAGTACGCTGTTGCACTACCATATTTGCTCCAACATACTGAAAACGCCTGGATGTTATACTATACAGAGAGAGAGAGAAACAGAGAGATTTAACAGAGAGCGCTGATAAGCAGTTGAGGGTATTTCAATTAAAACACTTTCGCTCGCATCAGCCAATCAAAAGGCTCGTCCAATTAATCCCAGCAGGGTTGTATGATTTGGTTTTGTGTGTGTGTGTGCGTGCATGTGTGTGTCTGGCATGTGTGCGTGTTGGAAGAACGAGAGAGACAGACAGACGGAGCAAGCTAGTTAGCCTTACAGGAGAGTAGATTAAACACCGGATTTAAAATTAAACGAAATTAATAAAATTGAATTTGAATGCAGAGAGATATAGAGAGAGAGGGAGAGGGAGAGACAGAGAGAGGGCTAATGACGTAGCTTTTCTAGCCGAGACCAATTTACTGTGAGGTTTCAAAAGGTCATCTCCTACACGGAAGCCTGTCTGTGACAAATTACATTATTTACACCGGGTAGAAAGAGGCAACGAGACACAGAGAGACACAGAGTAAAGCAAGAGAGAGTTGCGAGGAGAGAGAGAGAGAGAGAGCATGTGTGTTTGAGCGGTTATAATTGGCCTACAGTGTTAACAGGAGAACCCTGATGACATTTGCTAACTGTAATGACGCTCTTGTTAAAGCACAACAGCGACATTTTTGACATGTGACTGCCGTGTCATTCTTGACACAAAGTGATGTTGCGTTTTGACATTTTCATTTTTTAGCGCAGGTAGCACTGTGGGGACTTCATCATCTGTCAAGCACTAGCATTAGCTGCTCCGGGGACATGCACTTACTCCGCTTTTGAAAAGGTAACTTAGAAATTCACAGTTTAAAGTACTGATCTGCAACATTTTAACATGAATAGACACAGCAGTGATTCAGCTTTCAACCAATTCATGAAAGCTTTTCCATTTGCTGTTCTAAACAGCCGGTGTCTGGTAGCTCTTTCCTGGGAAAAATCGCCTGGAAGTGATGTGTTTCACGTTTCCGTTTTTTTTTTTTAATAAACAGAAGAAGAAGAACTGGGTAGTTAGCATGAGCAGTGATAGCCACCATGGCTGAACAGACAAAAAAAATAGAAACTCAAACTACATCAACAGAAAATCCAAGCTCCGCCCACACTGTTTGATTGACAGGTGATCTCTGGGAAGAGCAGTGCAGAAACACCACAGCAATGAGGCTGAGCAACAAAGATGGAAACAAAAATTTAAAAATAACTATGAACTCTTTAAACCCAAAAATATACAAAGGCTGCAGTGCATACAGTATTTAATATTATTTCATTTTGTAGTGAAAGTCAAGATCGTACTTTTCAAGAGGTGACCTTGTCCGTTTGCTACTATTTATATTGAGCATAAAAAAAACAATAAAAAAGCCTGAATGCCATTAAGAACAGCGGCTCCCTAGAGCAGCTAATGGAGGAAAATGTAACTGACTTACTGCCATAGACTACCATGGTGTTTTAATCAAATGTGATGATTTTCATGGCTTTTCTTGTGTTTAAGATTAGCTAGACATTTTTTAGATACACTGGAATGCTGTGGTAATGATGAATCGACATAAAATGGGTGCCAAAATATCTCAATAAAGGAGAAAAGATGCAGAACATAAGATTATAGTACTGGTTTAATTTATTAGAATTTCAGTCGTCAATTATGTTCTGTTCATTACCCAACATGTTTTAAATATGGCTGCTAAATAGCAGTGTTTACAGTAAAATAGGTTAATTCTCTGACTGAAAATCTAATTCCATTTTTCTATTATTTTCAGTACATTACACAGCTATGGTTTAAGTACAGCTACTAAGAACCGAATTAGAGACATTTCACTGGCTCATATTTCCCCTAAAGGAGAGGATCCAGTTCCCCAAAGACCAACTTACTGTCTGTGTGTGTGTGCGTGTGTATGTGTGAATGTGTTTTTATGCATGCGTACTTGTGTGATTGCGTCTGTTTGCCCGTATGCCTGTGTGTGTGTGTTTGTGTGTGCGTGTGTGTGTGTGTGTGTCTCCCGTGGGCTACCCAGTCTTTCAGGAGAAGGGAAGAGCCAAAGGGATTTGTAGTTAAATGTTTTGGGATTTGGGAGTGAACAGAAATATTAATATTTAGATTTCATTCTAGCAAGGAAATGTCTTAAATGAATAAAGCATAATATTTGATTAACACATATTGGCGGGGTCCTGCAGAAAACCTCTTATACCAATCTAACTGACAGTTAATAATGTGTCCCATGTGTATGTAAATGTTTCATAACCCTGGGACCAAGCTAAACTATTGATAATAAATTGAAATTATAATGACCTATCAATGGGGAAAACAACCACTTTTGTAACTCATAGGTGACCAAAGCAAAGTTTTCTGTGTTAGAACTCAAAAGATTTTCTATCTCTCTAATGGAGAAAAAAGGATACAAATACAAAGTATACAAAGTATACAAAGGATACAAAGTATTATTATAATACCAAACTGAAGGTCTAATGCTTTGTTCAGTTCAAAGTTGGAAGTCGAAAATCCCCAGCTGGTCTTAATTACAGTTTCCCAGCACTATTACAACTGCCAGTGTCCAGTTTTGAAATAACAGACGAAAAACACGGACGCCGCAAGAAACTAGTGTTTACATGGCTGGTTTCTTTCTGCATGCAGCAGCTAAAGTTACGTTAACGACATTTGGCAGCGTTAGCTAGCTAGTTAGCGTAGAACGTTAGCAGCTGCATGTGCTGCTTTTCAGCTCAAATTTATGTGTTTAACCCTTTACCACACAGGTGATTTAATCAATTTAAGGTCATACAATACTGAAAATCAAACTTAAGTGTATTTTGAAGATACTGTGCAGCATTTACAGTGTCTGCCGCCATGTTGACGTGACGCCAGAGAGGCTAACTGCAGCTTGACAGAAATCGTGGAATTACAGGGTTCCGTCGCTTTTTTCCTTGTTGGAAGACTTTGGGATTTTGTGAATTTGTGACTTTCTGACATCTCTAGTATTTTTCAGGTATTACTATTTGCTGATACTCAGAGTTTTAAGTACCAAGAGTCGGTATCGACAGTCATAAAGTGCTATATCAGAACATCCTTACCCTCTTCTCCCCCTCCGCTCCTCTCTCTCTGCCGCTCCTGCTGTCCTCCAGGACAGCTTATCACCTCATTCATAATTACTCTCTGTCTTTTTCTCCATCTCCCCCCCCCCTCCTCCTCCCCCCGTTAACCTGTTCCTATCTCCCTCACCCCTCTTCCTCTCCCCCTCTCCTCTCTCTCTCTCTCTCTCCACCTCTCCTGCCGTCCTTCAGAGGCCCGGCTAATACATTTGTTATCAACTCGCTCCCTAATTAACGCGCCCTCTCTCTGTCTGATTCCCTCCTATCTCTATTACTCTGTCTAGATGTCTTCTTCGCTCTCTCTCTCTCTTTCTCTCTCTCTCACTATTTCATTTTGACTTTTTTCCCTCTCTCTCCATCTTCCCCTTCTGGTCTCCACCCCTCGCTTTTTTTTTTTTTTTTTTTTTTTTTTTGAATAGATGAATTTCAGGACGGCTCCTCATCCTCACTTCTAAGCCCTATTACCTACAAAGAACATTTGTCTGTCTGAAAGCCGGCAAGCCGCAGAGATCCATTTGCTGTGTGTATGTGTGTGTGTGTGTGTGTGTCTCCATCCCTCTTAGTTTCTCTCACTTTATCGGCGCGTCTCTGGGCGCCTGTCTCTATCTGTGTGGGCTTCTGTGTGTGTGTGTTTACAGCCTAGTGGTTCCCAAGCTGGGGCCCAGGGGCCTCCTAGGAGTCCTTCAAGGGGGTCCCAGAGGATCCTCAGCACAATTAAATATAGTTTAACTGTTATTTCATCCAGTAAAAGTTAAGCTAATGACAGAATGCAGAAGACTGTCTACTTTGATCACAGGTGTCACTCTCTCCTCTGTTCTCCTCCCAGCTGCAATATGAACAGTTATGTAATGCATTTCTAAGCGCTGTTTAAAAAGTAAATACCCTCTCAGATGAATCTCATCAAATGGGGGTCTGTAGTCTGATGTGTATCTGTTTAAGGCCATCAAATGAAACCGTTTGGGAATCCGTCAGCATCCCTTCAGCCCAGTATCATCTCCTCCAGGTGCACAAAAACATTTGAATACTAAAATTCGGTGGAATTCCCCTTTAGTTCCGGTCCCATGTCTACCCTATAAATCAACAGAAAATACATCTGTATATCTATCTATATATAGTTTTTTATGGTTTTGACACTAGGAAACCGTTTGGAAGGTGCTACAGCATGTGACTTTTTAACAGGAATGTTTTTATCCCCAATGACTTGCACTGGCATTGCTCACAAATGCTATAAATTTCTGCTTTCAGGAGCTCAACCACCAAAACCTCAAGCCCCCCCTCCCATCCTCCATCCCCAGACATACTCTCACATGTACACACACACACACACCATCCTAGCCTGACAGGCCGACTGAACCGTACTAATCTGCACATGGACACTGACACAAGCTATTCAGTCGAGAGTCTATCGACCAAGCTATATTTGTGCATCTGTCATTTACGCACGCTCTCCTATGCATCAACCTGGGTGTGTTCTGAACATCTGTTACTATGATGCCAATGCTGCTACACTGGCTTTGAATAATATACTCCGAGTGTTTTTTCATGTTGAGTCTGCTGTCATGCGGTACGTCTCGTCTGCTACAACTATATGCTGCTATTTGCAAGGTGCTGTTATGCTTTGTTCAGCACCTTGAGTGTCAGATCTATATTGTGTGACTGTCTTGTATTGTGTCAGCATCAATCAGCCAGGTCAAAATCCTTTGTGTATCCGTTGTGGCAAATTAAAACAATACTGAAAACAATATATGGTGTATATCTTATGGATGGATTTGTGAATGTATTGAACAATCTCTAGTAGTAGTAGTAGTCAAGGGTATACAGTAGTTATTCCCATCCATCTTATGTTTTTCAATAACGACCAGGCTGATATTTAGGTACACGCTGTTGTACAAGCCCCAGAGAAAGTGGTGTATTCTGTATAATGTGTATAATCCTGACTACACCACTGCTAAGCACAGAAAAAAAAAACCAAAAAAAAAACCAACCTTTGTCGAGCCTCATTAGCCTGTAGATAGATGGCAATGCTTTGGTGAGGACAGACTGCAAGCTGTAAGCCTTCAGTCTGCCCATATAGCGAGTAGAGAAAATGGCTAACAGGGAGCTCAATCAATATACTAAGTGTGTGTGTGTGTGTGTGTGTGTGCATTGCCGATGTGTGTCTGCGCATGCATATCTGTAACCAAGCGCCGGCTGTCTAAATGCGTATTGATCCTCAGGTGTTGTTTTGTGTATCTGATGGTTGGTGGTTGTTTTAGTTTCATTAAGGCCGGCTTGCACACACTCGGCTGGAGAAATTATGACAGATACAGCCGATTGCAGCGTGATTCATCAGTGTGATTTTAAAGGCAGTTTTCAGGAGGACATTCTTCAGCTATTGGCAATTGGACATGATGTACTTTGGGTAGTGTGCAGCCAGTTCCTTATTCCCACTTCTCCCGCATATATAATAATGCAGTACAGACATCGGAGCGAAATAGCATCTCCTTTGAACTCCAGGTATTTACACGCCCACACACACACACACACACGCGCTCGCACAATAGGACATGAAGAGACACACACGCACACTCCAAGAAATAAAGAGAGGTCTGTATCAATACATTTATGTTTACGATGGCTCATATCCAACAGTGATTCAAGCACAACACATACAGTATATATACACACACACACACACACACACACACACACACACAACACGCACACGTGTGGGTGTCTGTATTTGTGCACACAGCTGGTCCTACTGTTTGTGTTTACTGTTATGGGACTATCCATAATTCCATATTCCTTTGCTGCTATTGCTCCGTCTTGCTTTTCTTTCAAATTCATCTCTTTGATGTCGTCTAGTCATTATTTTCCTCTCCTGTAGCCTGTGCTCCCTTATTCCCTGGATGATTAGAGGAGAAAGAAAGAAGGAAAGAAAGGAAGAAAAAAGGAAAGAAAGAAAGCCATTTTTTTTTTTTTTAGTATGCTTTTCCAGACGTTTCCTTCCTACTACTTGACTAATTGGGCCATTTTATAAACCATTTGTGTGACTCAGTCTCCTGAGGCGGTGTACCAAGTTTGGTGGTGATAGGTTAAAAACTGAAAAATCCACCCAATATATCAATCTAATCTTACCTACTGAAAAAATGAATGATGAAATGAAAGAAATTACAAGAAATACAATATGATGAGTTTTGATTTTCCTTGGAGCTAATTTGTATATGTGGATCTGTGTATCAAGTTACATGTTAATCAGAATTAAAGGTGCTACATGTAGCATTTTAACTTAAGTAAATCATTACCACATGAATTTTGATACATTAATATAAACAAACAAGACCGTCACTGAGAATATTGACAGCCTCTACGTGCCATTCTGTCAGATTTGAGGGCAATATGCTCTATTGCTTTACAGCACAAAGGCAAATTGCTTTATGGCACAAAACAGGTAGAGGGCGGCCTTCTTCCTGCAAAAACAGAGCTAAAGCTGTCAGAGTTTCTGACAGATGGTGGAAGGCCGATGGAAAAATCACTTTCAACATGTTTATCCTCTTCAGTAAAGCCAAAGAGAAAACAAACGCACCCGGTGCGACACCAGGGAGGGGGAGGGGGGGCAGAAAGCAACAGGCTTTATGGGAAATGTAGTCAGTTGTCTTGACCATGGTCTCATTTGTTTACAGTAATTATACCAAGGTATCACTATTAATTTGACCATGATATATTGATGTTTCAAAATGCTACACATAGCACCTTTAAAGATTGTCAGTTATAGGCTTTTAAAGTATTAATGTTTGAACTTCAGTTATAGCGCCACCATTAGGCAAACCAGGTTAATATTTGTTTTGAAGCATTTGAACATCATTAGATATCATAGTGCAATGATAGAAGTCTGTATCATGTAGGCTCTCAGGGGGAATTGAGAATCGGCAGAAGAATAATAATAAGGATAATAAACCTGAGCAAAAACAATAGAGCTTCAGACCCTGCGGGGCTTCAACCTCTAAAGAAGTAAAGAAAGAAACCAGGTCAAGTTGTTAATACTATTGTAAATAACAACACACACACACACAACGCCACCCACCTCCCACGTGTTCACACACACTTCCCACCATCTCTCCATATGTTTTTATTCAATCCTTCACCCCCCTCTCTTCTCCTTTCTTCTCTACATTCTTCAATTCTTTGTCTCCTTCTTTGTCTGTTTCTCTCTGGTTTTCTCTCCCTCTATCTCTCCTTCTCGCTCAGCATAATTACCATGTCATCAAAGTAAATCCCTCAGACTGGAGTCTTTTGGCTTCATGGGGATTTGTAATATTTTCATCATTTATTTTATAATATCATGCTTTAGTTATTTTAGTCAGAGATAATGTTCTACTTTCCTTTTTCTGGAGATCAAAAGCAGATCTCTACAACGTTACGCTGCGCTGGGCTGGGCTGAGACTTTGGCTATAATTACTTTCTAATGATTTTTTGCTCATCTTAGTGAGTTTTAAGAAGTTGTTAGTGGGCCCTAACAAGTTAAACAAGTTTATATTTAGACGGTATTGCAGACTGCACAAATGAACTCGTACGCAGACGTGAAAGGTTGACTAAGGTAGCATCATTTGTGATATGTGGAATGTAGTGGATGAATACAAGTAAATGTTCCTGCTGTTTTGTAGCTGAAAAATATGAATTGAGAATATTACCCATTTGGCAAAATAGCTGTCAGACCAAATTCGGCCTCTCTGATTCCACTTACACCCCTTTGTTGAGAAAAACATGCCCGAATTTGAGACCTGTCCTGGCTTCTTGAAAAGGCCAAGGCTGTTGGTTGTACTCTGTGTGTGGCTGCCTGATTCACCGCTGCTCTGCGGCCCCTCAATAACCTCAGAGATGTGTGGCACAAGTTGCCCATTCACTTTATCGACCGGCTCACGGAGTACAGTTTGACCTTTTGGGGTTTGAAGCTGCCGCCAACCCGTATTTTGTGCAGATATTCGATATGTTTACATTTAACCGTTTCAAAGCTCAAGATCAGAAGGCAAAGATTCAGTGTGTTTGCCCCAGAATTTTATTCTTGGGGAAAAGCTTCTGAAACAGCATGTAGACCAGTGATTCTCAACCTTTTTCATATCAAGGACCCTAATTTAGTCCACATTAGGGCCCCCATTTGATGAGATTTTGTCTCTTGGACCCAAATCTGAGAATGTTTTTATTGCTAGACATGATTTTGTCCAGAATTCCATGACTGTCTGTATTGTAGATAGAGAGATAAACAGTGAAACTATGAACAAAACAAAACACTCATTCTTCTACATTCTCTAATTGTAAAAAATAATGCTGAAGTTCACCAATTTGCTGCGGACCCCCCTCAAGGACCCCTGGTGGGCCCCGGACCCCACGTTGAGAACCACTACTGTAGACCATTGTGGGACACTAAAAGTCATCCAAACTAACCCAAAGTAATATTAATAAAAACATAGTCATGCGTAAGTGGAATCCAATAAAAATAGCAGTTCAGGATAAGGGCTTCCCATGGACAAGCAGTGCAGTATTGATCAATTCTACAATATAAATCAAATTTTAATAAAACCAATTTGTAATAAAAGGCCAATACTGATGTATCAGTGTAACCCTACTGTAGAGGCCCAGACTGGTGTTTCTGTCCTGTAGCTGAACTGGGTCAGTGTGTAATGCTGTATCACCATGAGCCATCTTGTGCCCACGAGGGGATAACAACTGAAAACAGATTCCAGGTCCCGTCTGACTCGCTCAGCTCCGCAGACTGGCAGAACACAAAGTCCTTGTCTGTCTGAAGCCGCCGAAGAGCTAGGCTTCTCAAAACATCATATCCCCGGTGTAGCACCAGGTACGTGGGTGGCCTTGATGGTCTGCCATGCAAGGAGAGCCGACCTAGAAAACGATGCCTGTCCTGTCAGGTCCTCCTCTCCCGGCCCCCCCAGGAACACCTGCTTACACACAGAAAAGAAAGAAAGAAAGAAAGACTTCACATTTCTTTGTGTCTCTCCAGAGAGTCCTCAATTAATAAATGTTTTGATGAGATGAACACCACAAATCTGGGTTGGGATGTTTTCTCTTCAGCTCATATTCGCAGCTCATTCCCATCTACAGAGCAAAATATTTTTTTTGACATTTCTTCAAAAGATTTTTTTTTCCACTCTAAAAGAAAGCCATTTTTCTTCATATCTCTAGAATAAACATTTTTGAGCCTTGTACTGCGGTCTCCTTTTTTCTAAACCGTGACTGCATTACCCAGAGGGAAGCTTTAACAGCAGAACGGTCAGCAGGCTCTACCCACTGAGCTACAAAAGACTACTAGTTTAATACAATTACATAGTTGCAGCCATTGTTGGAGTCCCACATTTTACTGCACACTTATTGCACTCCTGCTACATTTCAACAGCTTGGCCATTTTGTTCTCCTTTCAGTGTAAGAAGGCACAAGGAATGGGATTGACTACAATATGTGTTTCAGTACTTTCTGTTACCCTGTATAGAAATGTCTAGTAGTAGAGGTGGTTGGGGAAAGAGATCTAACTGTCCTTATAGTGGCCATTTTGAACTTGCAACTTACATTCGGGGTGGGAAACTTTACCTTGCATATGAAAGTAGCGTATACTACGTGTAAGTGAGGATTCCACATAGACCTAACAGTTATCAAATTAGCTAGCAATGTCAGGAACAACAACTGCAACGACTGAATTTAGCAAGGAACTTAGCTAGCTTAGCTAGCTAGATTCCAGTAGCTAACTATAGTGGGCCAAATATATTACCTTCAAATGTGAACCTATGCCTCCTGATTCTTGAAATCCAGTCGTTTCAAATAGCCTACATTTTTCAGTTGGGAATCTGTGAAATGATTTATATGTTTTTCCAGTTCTCGACGTTTCTTTGATGTGCATCTTGGTACACAACAGTCGGACATAACTGGGCTGTACTTGGTCTTCTAGGTAGTTTCTCATCCCAAGTGTGAGGAAAGCTCAAAATGGCCACTGTTGTAAAAGAAGGTTGAAAACAATGGTTGCTTTTTCACCTACTATGAACAGCTAATAGGATTAAGTTTTTCTGTCCTTTGGATCCTGCTTTTTCACAGTAATAATGTGGTCTAGGCTGATAGGTGAATATAATCTGCTATACCCCAGTGAAAGAGATGGGTATACTCTGTAAGTCTAAACTACATGTCCTACAGTAAATGTAAATATGATACTTTATATGCTATATTTTTTACATTCACCCAGAATTTTTCGAAGCCCAGAAAGAGCTATTTGTGAAAGCGAGACTAAAGCACAACATGAAGAGGAATGGGGAGCTGAAAATAACATGTTTCAGTCACTGGAGTCTTTTCCCCACGGCACTTTCACCACAGCACTAAGAGGCAAATACAGGTCAGTCAGGCCCCAGACACTTCGCTCCGCTGTACCTGTGTGCTGTCAAACTTCATCACAGTTTACAGCACTTGAGAAAATCAGCTACAAATCATGTCTTTTCTTCATTGAGCAGTATCTACCTAAAAAAAGGAAGTGCTATTGTTGTGGAAATCTAGCACCTTTGATGTGAATTTTCACACAAGTCCAGCTATCCTCTTTTAGCATTCAGAAAGGACAGTCTAAGACTACTCATGTCGACATTGTGGGAAAAGACTCCTTTTTTTTCCTCCTGTTTTTATTTTTTGATGTATAGGTGTATTATTTGAAATACACATCTTATCTGCTGACTTTCTGGTAACAGTTCACAACCCTGCCTGACATGGATTATGGCAGATATTACAGTGTGTTCCGTAATTGTTTTTAGCTAGCCAGTCATAGTTGGCAATGTGCCGTGGGACAAAATGTGACCGATCAGAGGTATTTTTTGAGGTGTTTAATGTAGGTTTTTGCTATAAAATGGTTGCAGGATTTAGTGAAACTGCTGCTGGTTTTTGACTGGAAAGCTAACTTTGTCTGAGGCTATCCCTATATTAAGCTAATTAACACCACTGCTCAAGCTTTTGATAGGCTAAGTAGGCTAGTCTACAGCTAGTAAATCTCAAATACTGCTGAACAATGGTGGTTATAACTTACAGATAATAAAATAACTAGCTAGCGTTCATCAAGTCTCCTAATCAAAAGCGTCCATCACATTGCTTCAAATACACTTGCGCGTAGGCTACCATATTGACACTAATAGACACAAATACATCAATTTAGAGTTACCGTAATTATGCTAATAGATGCAAATATATCAATGTTGAGTCACTCTAATGACGCTAATAGAGGCAAATATACTGTATATATGGAGTCAAATCCCTAATTAAATTGCTACCATAGAATGTAGTCACAGTGTTGTCAGCCAGTAAGTGGTGAAATCACCAAAAAGTCAGAATATGTCACGTTGCTGGCATGTAATGTGTTAGGTGGGTTGCTGCTATTGCCATTCCCAAGTCCCCACAATGAAAGAATGCTATTGCACATACTTGGCATACGTTTAATGCTACAGAATAGTGTGCAGCGATTACAGCCAAGACCAAATGGCTCGAGGTAAAATCTCTGTGGTACAGACACCAAGCAGCTGTTAACCCTTCATGCACTGGGGCTGGATAATTGGCTGGAAAAGCCTTTGTCTGAGAGAGAGAGAGAGAGAGGGAGAGAGAGAGAGAAGGAACATGGTGTGGAGGCATGTTTGCAGTGTTTCTGTGTGCGTGTGTGGTGTTTCTGGGTGTGTGTGTATGTGTGTGTGTGTGTGTGTGTGTGTGTGTGTGTGTCCTTGGGGGTCTCTCTATCCATCTTTCTCTCTCTCCATCTCTCTCTCTCTGTGTCTCTCTCTCTCTCTGGTCCTGAGCTTGTTACCATAGCAACATAGGAGAAGAGGTAATGCTGCTGGAGTCCCAAAAATTGTATTATCTTTTTTCAGACACACACACACACACACACACACACACACACACACACACACACACTAGCACACATGCATGCTCCCTCGTCTCTCTCACACACATACGAACTGGCAGGCAGCAGAGTGTGTGTGTGTGTGTGTGTGTGTGTCTGTGTGTGTCCAGTACAGCTTGTTCATGCTGGCAGGCAAAAACACACAGAGAGACACAGAGAGGGAGAGAGATAGAGGTTGAAGGAAAAGGAGTACAGGCGGAGGCAGAGTGTTGCAGCAGAGTAGAGGAGGTCATGTAAGAACAGCAGGATAGTTTATTTATGCCACTGACTGTGGATAATTGGCTTTTACTCATTCATTATTTCTTCTGTTCTCTGTAGCCTATTGCACAACAGGTAGTTCTGGCTGAGCGCTTGATCTGTCAGAGCAAGCTGATAATTCTCATAAAGCAAAATATTGCAAAGTGTACTATAAGGTACTACAAAGTATTCTGTAGGTTTATTTTGGGGTAGTTTGTGGTATTTTGTAGTGCATTGTATACTATTTTGAAGTCAGATACTGAAACCTTTATTTTTGGATTGAAGCTGGCAATAGCTGATGTTTGTGCCAGTATTCAGTATCTTTAAATTTTCATTTTCATGCCAAAAATTTCCAAAATATTACAAGTTTGAATACTTGAATGTGTGATGTTTCCCCTATAAATGTATTCTTGTCAGGGTGGAAAAGCCTCTGAAACAGCATTTAGACCATCATGGGACACTAAAACTCTCCATTTGTAACCCAGGATAATCATAATAATCATAATAATAATGACATATGAATGTATACTTGTGTGACCTCTGATCAAAATATTACATCAGACTCAAGTCAGCTTAAGGTATTCCGATAGACAACCAGTGTAATACTGTAATTAATATGTAATCAAACAAACTGCATCATATCCATTATATCAGAGGTGGATGTTACTGACTGGCTGATGCCTGATTATTATTATTATTAAATTGAAGTATGGCCTACTTTGGGGATTTTTTGCGACTGTTTGCGGTACTTTATGAACAAATTAATTTCCGGAGACCTATCTATGCTAGACTACAGGCAAACATGCACATTTACGTAGGCACACACACGCAAATGTATGCATGTGGGCATGTGCACACACACGCTCGCGAGACATTAAAGCGTGAGGATTATATGGCTTTCTTTTCAATTCAGTTTACAAAATCGCGCCGTTCCTCGACTGCGAATGGCAGAGGAAGCGGAGGAAATGTCACGGCGGTTCTGGCGAGCCGACCCGCACTCTCTCGTATTACAGAAAGCGATCGGCGCGCTCTCATAGGCTCCCGCCGGCGCTGACAAGCATGTGACATCAGCGATAATGTCTGAGACAGAGATCATAAGCGTGATAATGGGTGTGATTACATTAGTAAAGCCATTATGTTCGAGATGACAGCTCTCATTAACATATAAACAACCTTAACCACTGCGTTCACCGTCGAAATGAGCAGGCGTCACACACACACACACATACACACACACACACACACACACGTAAGAGAATGTATGTATGCGGGCATGTACACACATATAAGTGAGAGAGATTAAAGCGCAAGGATTATGTGATACAGATATTAACAAACATAATGTCATTAGATATGGAGAGAGAGAGACAAACAGGGAGAAGGGAAGGAGATGACACACACACACACACACACACATACACACACATACACACACAAAGAGACATACACACATGTTAACCTAACATTAATTCAAAATAAGCTTTTTTTTTTGTCCCTTGTGGCGACTGGCAAAAATGTCCTTATGAGTCATTTTCTGGAAATCATACAATAAAACCTGGCATGTACACACACACATACACACACACACACACACACACACACACACACAGTGTTTGTGTTGCTCTGAATAGTGGGATGGTCTCTAATCTTTCTCTGTCTTTTCCTGCCCTTATGATAAACTGCCTGTCTAACATTGTTTTCTTATCGCTGTGTGTGTGTGTGTGTGCACCGTGTGTGTGCTTGCGGCATGTGTGTGCGTGTGTGTGTTTGTACATGTGTGCATGTGTGGACGCCTCCCAATGTGTGTTTGTGAGAAAGAGGGAGAATGAGACTGAGTGTGTGTGTGTTTTAGACAGACTATATGTCTCCAGTGTTTGGGTTCAGTGCATTCTGAGGCAAACATTAACGTCACCAGATGCCTTGGTCTGGATCTCTCTCTCCCTCCCTCTCTTCCTCTCTCTCTCTCTCTCTCTCTCTCTCCTTCCCACTGTCTCTCTTCGTTGTCTCTCTCCCGCTATCTCCCTGTCTCACTTTTTTGGGTCTAATTTTCCTTCCTCTCTCCCCCCTCTCTCTCTCCGTCTTTTGTCTTTCTCTCCACCCCGCATCCTATCGTTTTCTTTATCTCCCCCTCTCCCTCGCTCTGATTTCACAGAATACAGGATGTAGTTAAGTGTGTTCACTAATTAACTAATTAACCAAGCACTAATTCTTCCTCATCAGCTAATAGTGCAGAGATTAAGTAAGGACGTGTGTGAGTGTGTGTGTGTGTGTGTATGTGGGTGGTTTTTGAGTGTGTGTTAAATTATTAACCCCTCGTTATCAGGTGAAAGTCAGGAGCTGAGGAAAGCCCTTATCATTGATCTGGGTAATCAGGGAATAATCGCTGTCCCTTTTAAGAGGCAACAGTGAGCAACTGCAGGGTTTTCTTCACACAGTCATTCATGGTGCCGTTGTCTCATTTATCACGCTGACAGCATTTACAGCTAGAGACGCGACATGTGGCCTTTCAGTGTTCATATTTTGCTGGGAAATAGTTGCGATGACACGTTTTTAATGCTCGGAATAAAGTGTGATTGTCGCGAAACGCTCTCCCCAGTGATTCACTACGTGCTTCCTTCGGGTCCAGTTTGGAAGTTGCTGGGCTTGTTGCCACATGAAAACACCCTTCCGGCAGATTTGTGAGTTGCACATCAAAGGGAGAGTGGGGAAAAAAAATAAATGAAATGTGATGATAGGAAGCAACGCTCGGTGGCTTCACAACGAGGCCCTGCTGGGTGTAATCACAGTTCATTGATATCCTATGAGGAAATCAAGGTGCGGGTAGGAGATACTGTGGAGGATAGTGTAGTCTTATGGCACTGTGGTACCATTTCTGTCTGCTTGCCTTTATTTGTTAGTCACCCGATATTGAAAATTATATTGATTGATTTGGGTGTGAAAGCAAATAACTGTTTTTTTTTGGTTTGGCCAAAGTGGTTTAGAAAATGCAATTGTCACTATTTGTAGCTGTATGTAACTATTTGTAGTTTCAACAGATGGACATAAGATAACAATAACATGCAGTGTCCCGCAAAGGCTCCATTCTCGGGCCCCTATTGTTTTAGAAAAGATGTATGTGCACATACAGAAACTAAAAGTTATATATATTCTAAAATGTTATGATTTTAGTTAGCTAAAAGTCCCATATTCTCCACTTTCCAGTGTTTTATTTTCTGTCTTGAGGTCCATTCAAAGCTGTGTGTGTGGTGTCATGAACCAAAAACACTCTCAATCCATTTTGACACGTTCATTTTCCAGCATCTCTCTGAGCCTTACCAAGAACAGGCTGTTTCTGTCGCTGTGTCTTTAAGGCTCATTAATATTAACAACCCCTCTGTTCCGATTGGCTAACCGTTTCAAGAGTGAACCGTGAGAAACCGCGGCCCGGCAGCTACAGGTAGGGAAAACTCTCCACTAATAAACAATGACAACCGCTCAACCGCTTTAAAAAAAACACTTTGTTAGTCTATTATTTCTTACAAAAATGATAATGAGCGAACCTTTGTGACGCCACAAAGTTACAGAAGTCCAAACAGCTCGTTTAGAGGCTCGCTTTTCTAATATGGATTGTGTGGATTTAGTTGGCGACCGTGCATTTTGATACTTTCACCATGTTTAGATAGACATCCAACTCCTTTATCATCACAGAGGCAAGGGGAATCCTGTTTTACATGATATGGGGCCTTTAAATAGTGAGTTAAAGTTAGTGTTGCAATATCATGTAGGGCACAAAAAGTCCATTGAGTAAAACAGACTTTGACACAATGAAGGTGAGACGTTGGGGGATCGCAGTCTGCTTTCTCACATATACACACACACATCACACAACTTAAAGTGAGCACCAATCAGTTGAAACATTACGTTTTTTCCCAAGGTGCATCATGGCAAATTTAGGTTGCTCAGTCGTGGTGAGACACCTCGCTCCCCTACACCTCATCACAGTTTACAGCACTTGAGAAAATCATTTTCCACAATTCAGCCGTTCTTTACTGAGCCGTATCAAATTAATAAAAGAGAGGAAATGTTCTATTATTGTGAAAAACGGTATGAAGCTTTGCACCTTAGCTGTGAATTATCACGCCGCTCTCTTCTCGTATTCAGATGTGCCGTGGGAGCGTACTGAATCTGCACTTGTTATGGGCCCGGTTCAAAAGAGACGCCTCTTAAAAGGGAATCAAACTTTTCAGTACTATTACTCCCTGCCTTCTGCCACCAGCGATCTATAAACAACTGCCAGGCTGGATTGGTCGCACACCTGGGACACATCAAAGCCTTTAACTCCGGCTGTGACCAATAATAATTCAAATGTTGATAAATTTGGAGAGGCCGTGTTCTCATGAATTTGATTATGGGACGCAGAGCTGTTAAGGCCATTTCGGCCCTGGGGGTATACAATAAATTTCGGGACATCGCGGCCAGAGTGAGAGGCGATGGCGTGAGAATGGGCTCTAGAGTCACTCGAGTCTGTGTTTGCCGTGACAATGATTCTACTCAACAGTGTTTGCACTCAGAAATGTGCCCGAGTGGCCTGTTTTCATTGTATCACACACACTTCAACATCTCGTTTCTCCTTATCTCTCGCTCGCTCTCTCTTTGTTGAAGTCTCAGTCTGTCTGTCTCTCTCTCTCTCTCTCTCTCTCTCTCCCCCTAATCCTCTCTCTGTCTCACTGGGCTCTAAAAGCCATTATGTTAGAGTACCTACAACCTCATCGTGGCAAATAAATTAGTACATGCACACATACACACACACACACACACACACACACCTTTTTATTGCTATTACGATATTTGGTGTTCTCTTTTTCCCATGTGGGGAAGGCACTGGCAATAGCAGCTGTAGTCTATTCTATGAAGAAATGGTAAATTAGCAGGAATTATTTATTGTATATTATTACCTAAGATGGCATGGGATCTGTTCATACTGGATCAGTCTCTTTGTTCGTTCGTTCATCCACCCATTACATGTGACACCTCGTTTTCAAATTTACACTGACTGACCGAAAAGGGCAATGCAGCAATTACAGGTCAAAACGAGGTGACATATTTCTTTCTGATTGGACCAGAGGGGAACTGTATCATTCATGGAGAGAGACATGTCTTCTGCTGCCTTGTCATCTAGTTGTTGGATGACAGTGAAGCCAATGGAGAGATTTGTCTAATGGTTGTAAAATTAAAATGGTATTTGGCTGTTAAATGTGTCCAACTCTTCACTTTAGTGTTTCCATATCAAAATGTTAATGAACCTTATATGTGCTTCTACAGATCAGTATGTTGCAGAACTGGTTAGACTGGTTTCTATGCTGTTTCTCTTTAGGTCAGATCAGTATGTTGCAGAACTGGTTAGACTGGTTTCTATACTGTTTCTCTTTAGGTCAGATCAGTATGTTGCAGAACTGGTTCGACTGGTTTCTATACTGTTTCTCTTTAGGTCAGATCAGCATGTTGCAGAACTGGTTCGACTGGTTTCTATACTGTTTCTCTTTAGGTCAGATCAGTATGTTGCAGAACTGGTTCGACTGGTTTCTCTGCTGTTTCTTAAACAAACAGAAAGAGAAAGAAGTCAACATTTTTCATATTGAGCGTATCGGGGGATCACTGTTTTCCGAGTACAAAGAAGAGACAAGAAAGGAAACATGTAAAGATGTATAGCATGTGTCTGAGAGGAAGAACTGTATGCTTTCAGTATGTTTGTGCGTCATTATTATCTCTCCTATCATATGACACACACACATAACAACACAAAGCGAGGCAGTCCTCTCTTATTCTTATTCCTCCGTCCCCTCTCTCTGTCTATTTATCTATCCATCATTGTCAAAGACGTGCATTTGTATGATGTGCGTGAAACCAAAGCAGTAAGGTAACAATGTGCTTGAAGGCTGCGTCTCATTATAATACCTGCGATCCTGTCAAATGCACACAGAAACACAAAGCAGTGTATTTTGATTTCCCTCCGCATATCATACACATACAGAAATCTAGAAGCTATATATTTTCATATCCGTCTTGATGGCGTTCTGCGTCTCATTCGCGGAGTCTGTCTATCCAGGAATGCCTGCTGATATCCCTCTGATGTCTAATGCTGTCTGAATGAGCACACACACACACACACACACACACACACACACACACACACACACACACAAAATGCGTCGTTGAACTGACACTTCAAACAAAGCTTTTGTCTGCTGCCTGACAGCTATTCCTCTCTCCTTCCCCCTCTCCTCCTCTTCCTCCTCCTCCTCCTCCTCCTCTCATTATCCCCCTCACTTCTCCCTGTCATTCCAACACACTCATCCCACCCTCGTGTCTTTCTCTCTCTCTCTCTCTCTCTCACACACACACACACACACCTCATCCCACCCTCGTGTCTTTCTCTCTCTCTCTCTCTCACACACACACACACACACACACACACACACGCATACACCGCAAACGCATTCAAGAATTTCTTCCTAATTGAGCTGCCTGGTTAAATACAGGTTAAATAAAATGGAAAGATTGGAAATATGAACGGCTTTCATCATAAGCGCACCACTTGAACCAATATAAGGTGTAATAATCAGCAGCGTTTCATTTCTGGAAGTAATAGATTAATAAGATGATTTATTCTAAAATAAATTGTCGTAATGAATGAATGATTGCTGGCAGAGGTGTCACTAATGAAGTGTAGGCTAAGCTTTGAAGTAAAAAAAAAAATCTTGATCTTGAACAGTACAGCTGAGGTTTGGGAACATGAACAAAGAGAGAGGTAGCACTTAAAGGAGCCCTATTATAGGAATTTATATTTTCCTCTATTTATATATATATGATCAGAGATGTTTCATGAAGACATTGTTAAAATTTGATTTTGTTTGAATGGTTAAATTTAAAGGGCATTTCAAAAATTCATCCTTTTTTCCAGGCAGTTTCAGACCAGCTCCAGTCAACGCATCACAACTGGGCTTGATCCTGATTGGTTTAACTCACTATAGCATTATTAAAGTCCTTCCAGTCAGGCCAGTTTGCAGCATTTGAACTGGAAAGCCTCCACTCAGCATGTTTACCTCATTTGACTTGGAAGAGCTGCTGTTGTCGGCCAATCAGGGTCCAGTATTGAGACTGTTCAGTCAATAAATTCCCTTTTAACTAAACATTAGCCATGAAAACTGAATAATCTGGGACCTTTAAGCTTAAACAACCATTCTATTGCATCATTCACGTCACATGGGAAAGACAGTAGATAAGGGCATCCTACTTGAAAATACCATTCACATTAGCTTTTAGCTTACCTGGGAAAGTTTGGCGATGAACCCTGATTTCTCTGGCTTACTAAATTCTGACGACACCGACAAAGAAATACCTGCAGTCAAGTGTAGGGAATGATAAATATCAAATAAAACAAATAAATGATTTTTATCACATAAGTCATTTTGCGATCTGAACTCTTAAAATGCTATAGCAGGACACAGCTAGTCGCGTCAGATGCGTCACTCACTATGTGCATGTGTGTTAAGTGTGGACAAGCTGATCACAAGCCACCAAAATGAACTTTGAACTGTCAAGTTGTTCAGACGGTTTTTCTCATGTGTGGTGTGCTCAGAAATGGCTTCATTTTTCTGGCATTTAACTGGTATCAGACTTCAGTGTTCTAGGACAGCGGTTCTCAACATGGGGTCCTTGAGGGGGTTCCAGGGGGTCCCTAGCAAATTAATGAATTGTTAAACTTCACCATTATTTCATTTACAAGAAGTGAACACAATTAGAGAATGTAGAAGAATGACTGTTTGATCATAGTTTCACTGTTATCTCTCTATCTGCAGTACAGATAGTCATGGGATTCTGGATAAAATCATATCTAACAATAAAAATATCCTCAGATTTGGGTCCAAGAGACAAAATCTCATCAAATGGGGGTCTAATGTGGACTAAATAGGGTCCTTGATATGAAAAAGTTTGAGAATCACTGGTCTAGGATATATATATGTGGCAGGTAAATAGCTTTTCTCTAAACCCATCCACATGCCTAAATATATCATTTTTCACAGATTGTCTTTCTCATACTCATATTCCTCATGTTATCCATTGCACATATTTTGATTTTTCAAGGGTTGGGTAGGTCACTTTCAAAATGTATGCCATTACAATTAAAATTGTAATGTATTCTGATGACTTTCAGGATATTTTTGCCATATTTGAGGTATAAAGGTACAGTTACAAAAAATATTTTATCAGGTTTTCCGAATTTTCCCATAGGGATCATTAAAGTTTTGTGTAATTTAATCTAATATACTTAAACGGTAGTAGTTTTTAAACCTTCATTTATCAAGGGAAGACTGTTGAGCACGTGTGTTCTTTTTACACAACTCCCTGCTTCATGTTTATACACTTCCACACATTCACACTGGGGGCAGCGGAGGGGGGGTCAGTGCCTTGCTCAAGGGCAACAGTGGGCTAGTTGTTGAGGAAGGGGAAGAGTGTTACCCATTTACTCTCACCGCATTTTCATTTCCCCGGTCAGGGAAATGTGTGTGTGTGTGTGTGTGTGTGTGTTTAGTTATCAGGGGAGCACAGCATAGCTCCGCTGAGATTAAATTCCCAGAGCTTACTGTGGCACTCTGGCTATCAGCATTACTTCAGGACACACACACACACACACACACACACACACACACACACACACACACACAGAAGTAAAGGAGAGTGGTAGAAAGTGGTAAAAAGAAAGCTGCCATCGCTACATTTTCATTCACAGAAAATATCAACATCGACAGTATGCCCACCGCTGATATCGCCACTGTTATTAATCCCCATCCATCCATCCATCCATCCATCATTCCATCCATCCATCCATCTATCATCCATCCATCCATCCTGCCTTTCTTTCTTTCTTTCTTTCTTTCTTTCTTTCTTTCTTCTACCTCTCTGGGCAAGTGAGGAGAAACAAGGAGACACTTTGATACTGGTGGATTTGACACTATCGGCTTTGTTCTGTGGAAGAACTGTATATTACTGTGAATTATTTATTTCCAAAGCTTTTATAAAGGGACAATCCACCTTAAAACAGATGTTTTTCCTATGTTCTTGGACATTTCAGTCGATATCTGTTGTTCGTGCATGGCTTTTCTCCCAAAGCCAGAAACCAGAGAATAAAGCCTCTAATCTGTGTCAACAACACAAGACGGACCAGACCTGGATCTGCTCCATTCACAATGAATTGGAAACTGACTTGTTTGTTTGAGGTGAAACTAGGAGACAGTTTGGTATTGTTACAACGGGAGGATGCTGTCTGACTTCCAATGACTCGGAGATGAAATCTGGAATCTATTTGACCGTCTACATTTTGGGCATATTCACTGATGTTCTCCAATGCCACAGTTACACTTGTCTTTTCAATTTGAATTTCACAGTCTGATCATGCCACGAGGCATAAATTGGTCAGGTTTGAAATGCATCCTGGCCGGATCAGATGACAAAACGCATTGAGCAGACAAGTGCAGTGTGGCCAAAAACAAAAGACAGCTGAAAATGCATGTTGATTTTACTTCAATGTTTACAAGAATTATGAATGTAAACAAAGATTTTACTGCCTCAAAATATGTGTAAATCTGTTTAGCTGTAATGGGCAGCAATTTATGAAAAGCATCCAGTCAATTGCAAAACTAAACAGATACAGTATTTTACTGCCAAAGAAAGAACGAAAGAAAGAAAGAAAGAAAGAAAGATGAAATATAATCACTCTTTCAGATCATTCTACATTATTGTGATTAATTTTGAGGTATTTTGACTGCGCCTCATGGCCTGGAATCAAACACAAGTCTGGATTCAACTGCTTACTTCAACTAAACACCAGTGAAATTAATCCATTTGTATTCTTTCCAAATGAGTTGCTGAGTTATATTTCGAAAGCTATTCTTTAAGGATGTTGATTTGCTATATTGGATATGCATTGTTATGCAGCTGAGGAGTGCTTCTTCTTTTTTTTATGTCAATTCTATGGAAATTTCAGTTTGAAATGTGTTCAGTGTGAGATTGTGGCTGCATTTCATCATCCTGTTTGCAGCTGGTTTGCAGCTGACATGAGGGTTAAGGCTAGGAAAATATTTATCATCCAGCATTTCCATAGCGCTGTTCCTTTACTGAGGAGAGTCAGGCAGTTTGCTGTGCTGGTTCAGGTGTGCAGAACGGTTCATTAGGCTAATTGTTCCACAAGACTGCTAAGTGGGAAATAATTTCTCAGCATGTTTTAGACCAGAATGTAAGCAAACCAGCTCAAAAATACATTTAAGAATTATTTAATTGTTGCATGTACAGTCAACTCAGTCAATTGAATTAAGACAAAATGAAATTTTAAAGATCACTAACTGGGTCATTGCAGCAGTGATATACATATACATATATGGATTTACATACAGTATACATATATGGATTTACAGTTAGACTACTAACAGTGTCAAAGTTCCTAGTATCAGCTGCCTTCCTCTCTCCTATGGAGAATACAGTAGCGTTAGGCTAGCTAGCTTGCTAACTAACGTTAGCAAACATACAGCAGCTTATAGCATATTACACACATACATAGAAGCACTGCTTATACAATGTGCTTTATTATAAAATGTTGGAGTATGTTGTATGACAAACATGAAAAGATTTAGCTATACTGTATGTATTGCTGTATACATCACTGTAACAGTCCAGGCAAGCTAACAGACAAAAGGCTAAGTTCTAGGGTTCTAACAGATGAAGAAGTAGGCTAATTGAAACTCTAACTTGAACATGAAGAAAGGATAAATTGCAGCTAAAATGCGAAGATTTATAGTTTAAGTTAACTAATCACACTAATACAACTTTTTTAATTATATACTGCTCAAAAAAATAAGAGAGTTGATTTGTACAAATTACTTTTAGGAGTAGAGTGACTCAGTTCTGATTGAGTTTGCTACAGTAAAAAAAAGCTAAAAAAAAAAAAAAAAAAGTGTTTAATTCAATGGTGTTGAATAAAGAGCCAGTAGCAGGCTAATGACAGGTAGCCCTGTAGTGTGATCCTGGCTTGTGTCTGCACCATGCTGGGAAATAAAGGCTGTATGTGTTAATTACCTCGTCTGACCTGACTCCCTCTATAATGCATGTCTAGTGCGTGAGAGACAGAGACGGAGACAGTGATCTGTGGCAGGGGACAGCAGTGTGTGTGTGTGTGTGTCTGTGTGTGTGTCTGTGTGTGTGTGTGCGTGTGTGTGTCTAGCGGCATGACAGCTCTGTCAGTTATCTCTCTGCACTGACGGACAACGCACATGTCAACCACCGGTCCCCACGCACACAATGATTACATCTGTACAGCTGTCATACACACACACACACACACACACACACACACCTCACCTGTCAATCATTTTGTCTCAAATTCCCACTGCTCTCCCTCGCTTTTTGCTCCTCCTTTCTACCTTCCCCCCCCCCTCCCGCCGCTCTCTCTTTCATCATCCTGTTATTTTTCTTTCCTTTTTAAGAAACTTGTCTATTGCCCTGGAACTGCAGCTTTTTTTTTTTTCCTCCCGGGAGTCTAGCTCTGTGATTTTCTCTCTCTCTCTCTCTCTCTCCTCTCATTCCCTCTCCGTTCTTTCTCATTCCAACTCTCTCATCTTGATGATGGATTAAATATTGAAGGCAAAATCTGGGAGAGAGAGAGAGAGAGAGAGAGAGGGGGATCTGCTAATTGTGTTGATGGCTGATTAGCTGGCCTGTCTCATCTCTCTGCAGCGGGTTGTGTTCAAACAGGTTGGCCCTTCGTGGGTCAGCGGGCTGCAGTCCCATGCGTCCCTTGTACTCAGACTCACACACACGCTCAGACTTTGTACCCCCGAGATGTGAGTTTGGCTGCCAACCTGTTGATTTCTCAGCGGAGGAGAGTGACTGAAAGAGCGGAGCAGGATATAGGCCTCGCTATTTTGCGAGGTAAAAGGCAGAGACGGGACGATGTTCGATTATGGGGTTCACGATTCAATACAACCACGATACGATGTAGTAAATAAAAGTTCAGCGACAACAAAGTCTGCCTGTGCAGAATTCAGTTTATTTCTGAGACACGGATATTTCTAGCGATGTCATTGGCTTGCTAGAATGTAAACTATAATTTTAGAAATGTCATTACAATGTTCAAATAATATATTTTCAATGGAGAGCTTGTGAAATTGTGATGGGAAAGCGTCACAGCAGAATAAAATATAGCTAATATCGTGATTTATTTTTCTGCCCCACGATAGATATTGTCACATTTTTGTATTGCGCTATATTTAAATGTGATATATCGTCCCATCCCTAGTAAAAGGGTATTAGCCAAAAATATATGGCTATTTAAGGAAAATACCTCCCTCCCTATTCCCTGCAGGCCAACCTCTCCCCCGCTTCCAGTGCATTCCTGTCACTGTTTACCGTGAACTCTCCCATATGCCATAAAATATAATTTTTAATTATAGCCACAAGCGGTCACTTCAGGTTACGGCAGGGGTTCGGCAGCTGTGCGGGAATGTTGGAAGATTAGGCTTTGACTCTTACTGCGAGTTTTATTGGGCTCCATCCAATGACACTGTGACAGGACTTAACTGCATCCATCTCTCATGTCTTGCAGTCCTGTGTGGTTGAGCGGGGACACTGTGTCACGAACACTGCCTGGATTAGGAGCTCAGTTCCCACCGGGCCCACCTACGCTAAAAACGGATGCACTCCTGAATAAAAGCAGCCACCAAATGGCATATGTTGCATCATATGATTAACCTTGCTATAAATAGATAGAAAAAAAAGTCTAAAAGTGCTGCCATTCGAGAGTTCTGACTTTTGCAGTAGGACACCGACTCACATTCATCGGTCAGTAGCATCCATGTTGTTCAGTTGAGTGGGATAGTTTTTATAACACTTATGTATTTCAGTCCATTTCAGCTATGCAGCACCTTTGGTATAGATATGAAGAGGTTGACTCTAAAATCATATATCCACCTGCAAAATATGACACTGGCATGACAGAAAAGAAATATCGACTATTAAGAAAATATGATTCATGATTACTGGCATGAAAGTACAACTCAAATATACATATACAAATTGGATATAATTGAAGTTATGAGCCTTTTACTTAAAAAATAGTAACATTTTAGAGGATGCAATCAACTAACTAATGTTGTTAATATTGAACAGTAAACATAAGGTGAAGATTTTTTTTCTCCAAACTAGATCAGTTGTGTTTTGGAATGAAACCCTTCACAAGCTCTAGGGAAATAAGTGTTTTCAAAAGTGGTCAATTCAATGGTCCTGAGGGAAATCGACAGGGCAAGGATAGCTGGATAGCTAGTTTTTATATCTGTAAGACCAGCATTACAACCATGACAGCAGTTTGGGTTTGAAACCCTTAAAGGAAAACTCAGATACTCTCACACTGTTAGTTATCATCAATCTGTGATGTTCAGTGCATTCCAGGACTCAGCCAAGTACCAACAGCACCAAAGTCCCCATGACTCCAGTTAAGCACGTCCTCTGTGGTATTGTGGCTTCTATGCAAGGATTATCAATTCATGTGTAGTGAAAAATAATCTATTCGCAGCATGTAGCATTTTACCACAAGACCACAGAACAATGTCAGAGAGACAGTTTTGATAAGTCTAAATACTGTTTTTAGCAAACTAAAATATACCATTTGACCACACTGACCGAGTTGGGTATTTCCACCTACTTATCCCTTCCTTTAAAGGAACAGTTCACCCAAAAATGAAATTTTGGTCATTGTCTACTCATCCTGTCACCCAAACTGTCAAAAAATGACCATAAAGCTAATCCAAACAGTGTGTGCAGTGAGGTAAATATTGGACTTTTGGACTCACAGTGCAATTGTTTGGTTTCAGAACACTTGGATTATGCTGAATGAGCTGTTTGGAATAATATTATGTAATTTCTTTTCTCTTTTTGGAGCTCTAAAGAACCATTTCCAGGCCATTTTAGTTGTTTTGTAGAAGGCTGACATGAAGCTGAACTAGCTAACTCGCTGTGTGTTGTGTGGACATACAAACTTCACTGGTGTTTAGACTGACATGAGGGGAGTAGATAATGAGATAACAAATTTTTATTTTGGGGTGAACTATTCCTTTAACCTCTTATTTTACAGAAACCTCCAGCCTCTTCCTTTTTTGTCACTTTTCTCTGTTATTTCATGGAGCAGGACTCTGCTTGCTACCCTCACATGTTAGGATTTAGGTTATTTTCTTTCACCAGCTGTTCTGGTCACATTGTCGAAAAAACATTTCTGCAAACTGCCCATTGCAGGCCCAAACATGACTTGTATACTCATTAAAACCAACAAGTCTTACTAGCTGGAAGCTACGTGTTGGCCTCAATGAGGAATGCTAACGAGCTGTTTTCTCTGTGTGTGTCCTCCCAGTCATCTGGAGACGGAGCGCAGCGCCCTGAAGAGAAGAGAGTGGGAGAGAAGGAACCAGGAGGTCCAACAGGATGAAGACCTGTTCTCAACCGGATTCAACTTGTTTGGAGAACCATACAAGGTGAGAAGGATGAATGGATGGATGGATGAATGGATGGATGGATGGATGGGTGGGTGGGTGGGTGGATGGATTTAAAAGTCTTTGAAACACTGGCAACATTGTGGGACAATTAGTGGGGATGAGATGCTCTTCTCTATTGCAGCCCACTTTGTGATTTATATATTTTTACATAAAATTCTTGCCCAGCTTTAAAGCAATTAAGATGGGCAATAATGCCAATAATTCTGACAGTAATATTCTGTTCTGTTCCATTCTGTTGTAAGGTAGCAGAGATGCAACAAAATTGTTTCATTTTTTAGTTGAAAGTGGGCTAGTCATGCATGAAGTCCGGGGCCATTATTTTTTTGCGCAGTCTGCCCCTGTGTAAAGAATTGATTTTGGTTTGTTAACTCTCATTTGCTACAGCCAGACACTTCAACACTTGGGTTCTGCCACCAAGAGTATCGGCCTTGGGACAGACTGGGTTTGGATCCTGACGAAATATGATTAACTGTTGCTGTGTCTGAGCACAGAGGACTCGAGGGCTCTTCAGCAAGAAACTGCTTGAAGTTTTGTGGTGAAGGCAGCACATAATGTTCCGATAATGAATCTAATCCGAGACGCCTCCATACTCCAGCTAATAGTTTCTAATGCAAATTAATGCAATGAGATCCGGGAACACTACTGCTCCGATTCTGACAAAACTTGGGAGGGATGATGTATGTTTGCACTGTCGTCTAGAATTAAAAAAATTTCGCTCACTGCCCTGATGGGGACGCTATCCTATTGAAAAAGACAAGACACAAGACTACACAAATCTAGCTATTCTTACATATGACACTGATTGGCCTAATGAGAGTGTTAAAATTAAGGGTCAGAATTGTAACTCCTACACCAAGTCCAATTGACGTGAAACATGCTACAAACATCCAGCTGTCCATGTAAATTTCACTGATTGACCACATGAGGGCACTATAATCAAAAGTCAAAACCTTAAACACAAACATATCTCAGACTCCACTGGTGCGATTTTGACGAAACCTTTGAAGGATGATGCATTTTAAACAATTACACCGATTGGCCTGATGGTGGCGCTATAATCAAAGGTAAAAAAATTCTAACTGAAAGGCTGTAACTGCTGCACCACTGGTCCGATTTTGACGAACGTTAGAGGGATGATGCATCTCGTCACTGGTCGGCCCAAGGGGCGACTGCATCATTCGTGTGGGACGACTTTTTTTGTTTTGTTTACATCTTTCTAACCGATCGTCTTCCTCTATACACTTTCCCAGTTCATCCATCGCCCCTGCTTACCTTGACAAACTGCTCTGGCACACCTTGCAGCTTCCTCCTGCTGATTTATTTGCCCTACTACCGGTTTCATTTTTCTAAGGGTGTTGCTCTGCCCCGTACAGATTTGTGGATTTACCAAGGCTTCTGCGACCCCATTGCACTTTCTCTGTGTCTAAGCGCCGATTGACCTTGCCGAGCTGCTCCTTTACCGCTCTGTTTCAGCCCTGTTTCATTATAATCATCACGTGTGATTCATGTGGCCTTTTTAACCCAGTTTCTCTCTCTCCTTCACCCTTTGTCTTTCCTGTCCTGCGTCTATCTCTCTCTCTCTCTTTTGCCTTCTCTCTCTCTCCCTCTTCTTCTCCTTCTTCTTCTCCTTCTTCTTCTCTCCTCCTGTCTATCTATCCGGCTGTCCGTCACTCTCTGCCTCTCTCTGCCTCTCGCCAGTATTCTTTCTCTGTCAGCTATTAGCTAATCCCTCTTCTAATCCTGTTAAAGAGCGCTATGCTGTTAGCAGCTATTTGGGATGATCTATTCACACACACACACACACACACACACACACATAGGTATTCATTCCTCCCCTTCTCCTCTGTTTTCCATTTTGCTCTTCTGTAAATGTGTTTTCTGTTCCTCTTCAGCCACCAAATCTTTTATTCATGAGCCCGAGATGGAGAAGAGATGGGCTAATTTATTCACAGCTAACTTTGGCTCGCCACGGTGTGTGTGTCTGTATGTGTGTCTGTGTGTGTGTGTCTGTGTGTGTGTGTCTGTGTGTGTGTGTCTGTGTGTGTGTGTGTGTCTGTGTGTGTGTGCACATAGTGTTTGTGCCTGTGTGTGCACACAGAAATTACATCTGTTAAGATTATTTAAATGCAATTCCCTACTTTCTTGTATCATTCTTTTGTAAAAGAGCCTTGATTCCTTGCCCTGTTTGCTTTTGACTATTTTCACGGTGTTTTCTGCTTTATTAGACTGTGAAAAATTGAAAGATACATTGAAGACAGACATGGTAGATGAGACAGAGAGTGAGTTACAGATGTGCGATAAAGGTGATGAACGCTATTTCCAATCCAAATGGTTGTGAGTGCATGCTCTGTGCAGACCACAGAACTAAAACGGTGTGTTGTCGTCTCAAACTCTCGTTTCTTTAGCGTTACTGGCAGTTTAATTTTGCTGTTGGTTGTGTGGCTTTCACCGGGGAACCAAACAGTGCATTTCTGTTTCACCTGCTCAGACCACTTTAGACCACACTCAGCCCAACGACTAGTCCGATTATGATTATCATAAATCACATGGATATGAATTACCCTCACATGGAAATAAATTACCCTCAAATGATGTTTACATTGCCCTCTATTAGAGCAAATACTAGGGTGGTGTTACATTAATTTGTAAAGTTGTGTTGAAGTGTATCTTAGCATGGCCTATGTCTCACACACACTCCAACACATGCTTACACACACACACACACACACACACGCACAGTATTCCCTCCTCAGTAATAAGGCCTCTCCATGGATCATTGCCTGTTATTACGTTATTATTTGGTTATTGACTGAAGCTGTTTCCTATTAGTTTGCATTGGGGAAAGAAAACAGCCAGACATAAGCAAGATTCATGCTTCCCAGGGAAGTTGGTTGTAAGAAGAATGAAAACTGGTCATGCTTTTTTTTCTTGTGAATTTACGAGTGATGCACAATATGTGTGAACTGGACAATCACACTTTTTATGATCACTAGGAAAATAAAAGTAGTTTAAGAATAGAATGACTGTGAATGATTGGTGTTAAGTAAGTGGCTTGTTAATAATTATTTAGTCTAACTTAATACTCTTTCCAAAAGTATTAAGATTACTTCAGTTACTACTCCCCAAGAACACTAACTCATTGTTTTATTCATATTACTTTTTCAAGCCTCTCCAAATATAGCCAATTGCATCCTCTCTTCAAAACTAGGTGAAAGGTTTTTTTTCCATTCATTTCAACCATAAACTCTTGTGCAACATTATTTGACTCTATTACTCCATGTTAACACAGGGTTAATTAAGTTGAGTGCAGGTTGTGCAGTGCCTTGTCTGTGAACTGTGCAGGTCATGTATGACAAAATGACACAGCCATATTTCACATTGATTTAATTGAATATTTTCAATGATCGTCATTTGTCTGTAATTCATGATAAAATGTCATGATTAAATTACAGGCTGTAGATCTTGCCTAATTCAACAATTAATAAATAATAATTCTATAATTGACGGTGACACCATTCCATTGTTCAGGTAGAACTGCGAGTGTACTAGGCTGAGAAAAGAAATTACCTGTCTTCACTTCCTCCTACTCTTCTAACACCATGGTGTCTTTTCGACTCCGGTGCCAAATATAGCCTGCTGAAACCGTTAATTGCCTTTGTCCTTTCAAAAATGCCAAATGATCAAACCATGTAGTTTCATCATTGAAGGACCTGACAGCTACTGGCACAAATGTCCTCATAAACCGCTTGGAGGACCATCTCAGCATTACCATACCGCTGAAGGTGCTGCAGTTCCAGCCGAGCATCATATATCAGTAAAGTCCGCCCCGTCCTGCAAGTTCTCCTCTGTGTGACGAGTGCTGGTGAATCTGGGGTCAGGCTAATAATGGCACCTGCCCTATTAATTTTGCTGCTCCAGCCTGGACCGGGCCTTCTTAAGGGTGGCATGTGTTTAATTAATCATTTCATCCAGATGTCTGGTCAGTGGTCACCCTATCTATCTCTCGCTGTCCCTCTCCAGACAAGTAAAGAGGGCATTTCACTAGAAAAAAAAATGGAAGACTTAATTAGTGCTCTTCTCTTTCTCTCTCCCTCCCATCTCTCCCTCTCCTCCTCTTCCTCTCCTCCCAGACTAATAAGGGTGACGCGTTGGCCAGTCGGGTCCAGAACACACTGGGCTCCTACGAGGAAATGAAAGACCTTCTAACCAGCCATTCCAACCAGAGCCACTTGGTGGGAATCCCCAAAGGCAGCGGCACGGCCAACAACCTGCAGACCCCGGCCGCCCCGACAGCAGAGAGACCCGCGATCGAGTCCCACCAGACGCAGCTCTTCAACGAGGGGCTGAGAGGAGGAGGAGGAGGAGGAGGAGGAACAGGAGGAGGTGGAGGAGGAGGAGGAGAAGGAGGAGGTGGGGAGAAGAGGACGGGAAATTCCTCTTTTTCGTCTTCGACCGTCACCTCCATGCAACCGCCGGCTTCCACTCCGTCCTCGTCGTCCTCGTCCTCGTCGAGTCAGAACTCCAAGAAGTCGCGGAGCTCCATGGAGTGGTCCAGGGGAAGCCACGGAGCGAGCGCCCAGGGAGCGGGCCTCGTTCTGGGGTTAGGGCAGGGCCAGGGCCAGGGGGCGGGAGCTACGGGCGGAAGAGGCAAGTTGTCCTCGTTGGAAGAGCAGCAAATGCAAAGGCACGACGAACTGTTTAGCTCGCTGAAGGACGAACTGGGCCTAAAGGGAGACTCGAGCCCTTCCTCCTCCTCTTCTTCCTCCTCCTCGTCTTCATCCTCCTCTGGGAGAAGACATTCGTCCCACCCCTCCAAAACCCTCCCTCTCCCAGGTAAGACCTCCATAGAAAGGCTTTTAAAAAGAACAAAACCAAGGTGAATTCTCACCTCAAAAGAACCAACAAAAAAAAACTTGTTAGCAGAAAGTGAATCTTGAAGAAAGTTTTAGTGAGGAGTGAAAACTAGTAAGTATGATAGAGGATTAAAACCAAACTGCTGATTTTCCTGATGATACCAACAGACTTTGATACTTTATTGCAGCAGGTTTTGTCAGTTTATTCCAGCTTCATGAGTCCTAAGAATGTGTGAAACTTGGCTAATACCAATCTTACAACAAAAACATGGCACTTGAACCTTTTTTAATATTCAGATGTTTTGATATTCATGATTAATTTGTTTCGTTGCATTTGCTTGAGCTATGAGTAATTTCAGTGATGTAAAAAAAAAAAACTATCACCTTTTGGCTAGATGATTTCTGAAAATTAACATCTGCATCCGACGATAACCATGTCTTTGGGTTGATTTCTAAACAACCGAGCTACACATAATTTGCTTTGATTGTGATTGGCCCCGTCCATCTGGGAGAGAGAGTGAATTTTTTTTGTCCGACCTTCACTAGATTTTGAATCAATGACAGGTGTTGCTTTGGTTATTTTTGGGAGAATAGCCCCTAACTTTTCGTGTTTTTTTTTTCTTTCTTTTCCTTTTCACAGACGGTGGCCATTTCAGATCCTCCACCATGGAAGGCAGTCATTTTAAGTCTTCCACAAACACCGAGGGCGGTGCACATTTTAAAACGTCCCCGTTTGAAAACGAGGCGGGCTCTCACCTCTCCTCTGCCTCCTCGCCATTGGCTTCCACGTCGGTTCTGACCACGCCCACTCCCGGTCTAACCACTCCCACTTCTGGACTGACCACGCCCACCTTCCCGCCCGGTAGCCTATCGGGGAAGCCGATCGCGGTGCAGCAGAAGCCCACGGCGTACGTTCGACCAATGGACGGCCAGGACCAGGCGCCCAGTGATTCTCCCCAGCTCAAACCCCCTCTGGCGGCCACAGAGGGCTACAGCAACAGTCAGGCGTACGGAGGAAACGCTGTGAATGTGAAGAACAAGTTACCCAAACTGAGTCTCAGCCACACCGGAGAGGTAAGAAAAAGAGATCATTTTGGCAGTTTTAGCTTTATGCTGTTTGTTAATTTTTGTCAGTTCAAGTCAAGTTTATTTGTATAGCACTTAATCACAGTTACAGTGTCAAAGGGCTTCACAACACCCTCATTATGAAAACAAGTCAAATGTTAATCATCTCATCTAAATTGGTTCAAACAACCTTGTGGCCTGGTAACACTTTACAGTATTGTTTATCATCTTGTTGCAGAATGGGGAATTGTTCATTTCCTCATCATTATTTAACACTAATTAATAATGAGTTAAAATGATCCCAATTATATAATACCATTCTATCCTTTAATGGCAGGCCAAGTAATGTTGACACTTGCAATTTAACAAAGGACCAAATAATGTTTATGAATATTTTACAAATCATTAGTTATTAATCATTTATCAATACAAAGCAGTTAAAATGGATAAATACAGAGATTATTAACTAAAGAAATCAAAAGTTGTGGATGTTTCCTTAACAGTTTTAATATACTAGTTTGATTTATAAATTTTAAGAACAAACAACTTCTTAGTAAACTGTTAAGTGATTAGAAGTAAATATTAATTAATGATCAATTCACCCTTTATTTACCATGCTTATTTTTAAGTGTTACCTATATGTTGTATTGTCACTATTCTGTACAATTAAAACTTACTACAATGTAACCAACTGCTAAATATAGTTAAACTGTTCACAACAGCTGTGACATACTTAAAGGAATAGTTCACCCAAAAATGAAAATGTATCTAGCCTATACTCATTATCTACTCACTTTCTCAGTCGAAACACCAGTGAATTTGTATGTCCACCTAACACAGTGAGTTAGCTAGAGCTGCTCTGTATCAGCCTTCTCTAAATGAACTAAAGTGTCTGAGAACTGGTTCTTCAGAGTTCTAAAAAGTTTCAAGCTGGCTCTACCCGTAATTACAATATTTCAGACAGCGTTTGCAGGCAGCATCTGCTTGCTACTGTTGTGACAGTTGGCACGGTGTAGACTTCTGGACCCACAGTGCAGTCGTTTGGCTTCAGAACACTTGGATTATGCTGTTTGGGTTTTTTTTTGCCCTTTTTAGAACTCTAGAGAACCAGGACCCGGACACTTTAGCTCTTTAGGAGAAAGCTGACACAGAGCAGCACGAGCAAACGTGTGTGTCATGTGGATAGACAAACTTCACCAGTGTTTCAACTGACATGAGGGTAGATGATGAGAAAATTTTCATTTTTGGCTGAACTATTCCTTTAATGTCCATAGGACATCAATATTTTTTTTTGTCTTGTTACTTCTTTGGCAACAAAATACAAAAAAAGAAAAAAAAAGATTTAGTTTAATTAGATATAGATTTAGTTTGGGTTTCATTTCATCATATATAAATGCATTGTTGATATATATTTAGTGTCAGAATTTTTGTCTATGGACTTAGCAGTTGATATGTAATATTACCCAGTCATGCATTTCTTTCCATTTCCCTGCTGAAATATCTCCCTGCCAACTAGGAAGCACCTAACATTATTTTAATCTGAATTCAATTTAGTATAAATCATGCCTAGTGGGGCAAAACTAGAATGTAAAATGAATTTATGAGCGTCTGCTTTAGGTGTGCTTCTGATGTAACAGTAACAAGAACTCATGTGATCCCTCGTTCACATGAATTACAATTTAATTCCTATTATTTCATTAAACAGTATGCCTACTACTTGAGCATAATTAATAGAGAGCACTTCATTATTGAGGTGAATATTCACAGTTGGGTAATTGTAATGTCAAATGAATCTGACACCTCACACTCCTCCACAAGGCTCTCATTGACTTTCTTTCTGACTCGCTCGCTCAATCTCTGGCCTGCTCTCTGTCTCTCTCTTTATTTGTCTTTGTCACTCTCTCTATCACTCTCTCTCTCTCTGTCTGTCTATCACTCTGTCTTTATCACTCCCTCTCTGGCTCTGTCTCTCTCTCACTCACTCTCCTTTTAAAAACAGCAAGAAACACCATGCTTGATGACGTACGTGTGTGCGTGTGTGTGTGTGTGTGTGTGTGTGTGTGTGTGTGAGAGAGAGAGAGAGAGAAACTAGTTGACAGGCGAGTAGTCATCCATATCGAGCGAGCCAGCTGTTCCCATGCTTTGATAGAGCTGGTGTGTGTGTCAGTATGATTGCGTGTGTGTGTGTGTGTGTGTGTGTGTGTGTGTGTGTGTGTGTGTGTGTGTGTGTGTGTGTGTGTGTGTGTGTGTGTGTAGCACTCCAAATGAGCCTGAGATGAAGCTTTGAGCATATGGCGCTGAGAAGGAGAAAGCAAGGGAGAGCGGGGAGAGGGAGGGAATTAAAATATATTTTACTTTCAACACTTATGGAGGGCGAGAAAGAGAGGAAGTATATTCACAGCTATGAGTGATTTACTTTAAAAAAAAAAAAAACCAGCAGACTTTTTACTATCCTCTCTCTCACTTTGTTTCTCCCACTCACGCATGGATGCTCTGTTATCACCTGCTCACCATTTAGTTTTCACTCCTCTCATATTTATACCGGAGAGAGATTATTGGAAGGGAGACGGAAACTCAACACTGAAATGGCAGGGAAGGGAAGTGGAGGAAGAAAGGAATATGAGGAAAAAAGGGGAGAAGATGATGAAAGGAAGGAAGAAAAAAGGAATATGAGCAAAAGGAGCAGATGACGAAAGGGTGGAGGAAGAGAGGGATATGAGGAAAAAGGGGAGTAGGATGACGAAAGCGTGGTGGAAGATGAAGATTGACTGATTTCAACAACTTCTCGCTGGTGTATTTGTTCTTAGCGTGGTTGCCATGTTGTCTGTTATTATCATATGAATTATTGTATTTGTTGGTTTTGGGGCCCAAGTGCCCCTCTGCTCTCCACTCTATCTCAGTCTGCAACTTAAACAGCAAGTAAGGAGATTGAATCAGATAGGGCTAAAGTAGAAAGTGGAAGGATTGCTATTTATTTTATGCTATGAAATGGAAGTACAGATTGCCCTACTTTCAATCAAATTTTTGATTTGTGAATTAAAAGTTGACATTTTAACCTTTTAACCTTTATCCAGTAAAAGTCAACTACTGTAATCTAGTATATAAAATAATATAAAATAGTGAGAAAGTATATAATTTTGGATTTGAAACTATTAAAGTAATTACTTTCATTTGGGCAATATATCAATGGTATTCATAAATGACAATGTGAGTATCACATTAACACTTAAAAAGAATCTGCAGGATTGAATCAGCACTGATGAATGTTCCGTATAACAGTTATGAAATTGGTTCAGGCATCATGAATATTTAATATTCAGCTCAGTGTTCGGTTATTCAGTGTTACCTGATCGTGTGTGTGTGTGTGCGCGCACTCATTCACAGCGATAAGCCTTTACTAAACTGCTGTGGAAGCTCTCTGTTAGCACTATAGAATTATTGATAAGAGCCCTTCTCTCTCAAGTGTGTGTGTGTGTGTGAGAGAGAGAAAGAGGGAGAGAGAGAGCGTAGTGTGATAACACTATTGATCTTTTCCTAATAGTTACTACAGTAAGCTTTAGTCTAGCTTAGTCACACACACACACACACACACACAGACAGAATAACACATACAGTGTTATTGTAGACTGAGTTGTTGTCAGCAGCTCTTTGAGGTGAGGCACCACAGGTGAAAATGGGGATTTTGAGATGTTTTAATATTTTGCTTCTATAACTATGTACTACAAAACAATAAATAACATTTTGATCCCAGCTGTGTCTAATACATCAAGCTTTTTTTAGCTAACAAAATTAGGTAAAAAAAACATTTTTTTTTTTCAACTTAACTTGTAGATAAGGCCACCAAGTTTGACATGCTTCTTCTCAACGAAAATAGTAATTTTATATAATAAAATATAATTAAGCCTATATAGCATAATTTGTACTTTATAGAGTATTTTACATGAACAAATAGCAAAAAATGGATATGGATATGCAAATTCACACATTTTTATGAAATATTAGCTAATTTTAATGTTAACAAAATCAATAAAATTCATAATACAAAAGTGTGTATTTGTGCATATTCACCATATAAAATGTTATTCTGATTGGAAGAAAGGTTGTTTTTTTCCCCCTTATTTACCTGTGGTGCCTCACCTTCAAGGCCAGTGAGAGAGGAAGCAGAAGATGAGCTGCAGAGTTTAGAGGAACACAGCAGAGTTTAGAGAAAGACCTGCCTCACTTATGGTCAAGCTGTCCGGACACTGCTAGTGACATCTGATTGCTTACAGGTAGAAGAGGTGCTGTTATCCTATTTTCACTGCATTTCCAATCTGGCAAACAGCAGTTAAGCCAAACTTACTTGTTATAAGTTTTTCAGTTCAACAAAGCTTATATAATGTCTTTCACACTGATTTGAAGTGTGGTGTTTTATGCCTTTTTGCATTTAAAGACCCTATCTTTATACAACACATCAGTTTGATGCTAGTGACTATGATGTACACTGTAAATTGACTTCATAAAGAATTATGTCAACCTAAAAATGTGGATAAACTATCCTCAGTTTAGGTGGTTTACCCTGCACTACATCCCTATGCCTCGCCCTGTGATCTGTCAAAGCACTTACAGTTTCAACGGAAGCTGCTTCCTCCTCCTAAGCAGCTGACAGCAGCACAGTCTTTATTTTAATGAAGATACCATTGAGACCGGTTATGTAGCAATAGTTGGAGGGAGAGGGTGACGGCAGTCGCACACCAGATGCAGCTTCACGAGCCGAACAGTTTGCCTCCGTTCACTGTCTGAGAAGCGAGTAATCAAATGTGCCGGGTATGATGGGATCGGCGATGCGAACCGGACCTGTGATGTGACGAGCACAAGTGGAAAAAGTTTCATATTATGCAAATTAGCACGACGGTCGTGGCACAAGAACCAATCACATTCAGGCATAATTCCAGTTCTCAAATTCACCCGGTCATTAAATATTTGTTGCTATAGTTCCACTTCACCTTTGAATGGAAGATGGAAGACAGAATTATTTCAACGGTCTTGGCATTTCCTGAATTATATGACACATCTCTGTCAGCTTGTCAAACTCTTGACAAATTAAATAAAGTATGGAAAGTGTCAGAGATTGTTGGTGTTCAACATTACCTGAAGTAGCCTAAAATATTTTAGCTGCTAACTTTAGCTCTGGTAGGGTAAACAAGCAGCCTAATGTTAGCTTTGATGCTGCCAACTCTTTTCAAGGAAAGTAGCTACTTGTTGGCCAGAAAGTTGCTAGATGTCTCCAGATGACGTTATACATTAATTTTCATATTAATATATTTGCTACACTTCCCTGTCCTAGGGGAAGGAGGGGGTACGCTGTGTGTGGCAAGAGCTGTGATCATCAGAACTCAGAATTAGACAAGCATGTAGCACAAATCAGCGTCAGCCATACTGATTTGTTGCCAAATGCCTTGGAAGTTAACACATTGGCGTTGTTCCCCTTGGTTGGAAAAAGTTGCTAGGTTTGTCACTAGTCGATTTTGAGAAATAAAGTCACAAAGGGGATCTGAATCACTAAATCTAACAACAAAGTCACCAGGTTGGCAACAGTGGTTACAACAAAATAGCATTTTGTAGCTAGCCTATCCCATCACATCCAAATAGCTGTAGCCACTAAGCTAGCTTGCTAGAGTACAGCATGACTTCAACACTATGTTTTCCAGACATGATTATGGATTATATTTGGGCAAAATGAAATGAATGATAAAACACAAAATACTTCATAAAGAACTAACGTTAAAAGAATTTGCTCCGATGCTTGACCCCACAACACACCCAGTGACATGCTCACAAGTGTTGACTTCTGATAGAGTGAAGTGACGCAAAGCGGCTATGCTTAGTCCGTAGGCTATAAATGGTGAGGTAGGAAGGAGATGAGAGTCAAAGATTAATTTTTGGCATTTTTATGCTTTATTTGATAGAGCTAGTGAGAGACAGACAGGAAGGCATCGGAGAGAGAGAGGGGAGGACATGCAGCCAAAGACCGCGGGTCGGATTCGAACCCGGGTCACTGCGGGAAGGACTGAGCCTAATGATACATGCTCTACTCAGTGAGCCACCGGGGCACCCCATGAGAGAGAGTCAGAGGGAGGAAGAGGAGAGAGAGAATGGAGAGAAACGGTGGCAGAAAAGGGCCAACGAATGATAGCAGGAGATGCAATTTATCCCTGGCTGCAATAATCAGGAGCCAAACATTTGAAAGGCCCATCGATGGAAACCAGTTTTTTGTTTGTTTGCTCTTCACAGATTACTGAACTATGGATCCAGAGCCTCAAATTCATATATTCCGTATAGAAGTCAACAAACGCTTTTGAAGCTGTGCTTGTTTGCGCGTCACTGTAACAATGCAGATGGATAGGCAGGGGAACGAGAGGGAACAACAGGAAAACACTGAGAGAGGGCTGCACATAAAAGTATATAGAAATATCTTCTCTGAGGAAATAATGAACCGACGAGAATGTGCCACCGATGGAAATGGGGATACAATATTCTCTCACTTCCAGCCGAAGCAGAAGAGAGTTATGAGGAGTCTGCCAATGCAGCAAACAGCTGGCTTCATTTGCATAATACCCATCAAGTCTCTCTTTCCCTCAGGCTGCCTGTCAACTGGCGACCGAGACATACACACTTACACGAAAAATACATACACGCATGCACTGACACCACCATTCACTGTTTCAGCCGCTATGTATTTATATAGGCACTAAGGCTGGGAATTCTCAGCAGCGATACTATGAACCAAGCCGGCGCTGAACTATTCATCACTACTCCTTTGTGACCGAATGAAAGCTTTTTAACGGTTTAATTTATTTGATTTTCATAAAGCCGGCTAATTGCCTCTGCAGAGGGAGGGAGATGAAATGATTTAGTGATTACGGCGATCGGGAAATGATCGTAAAATGATCTTCGAGAAACAAAGTATACAATCCGATGAATCAAACGATTGTTGAGCGGGTGCGCCGAGGCGGAGGCGCGGGCGCTTGGGGGGACGTATACCTTAGTCGCATATAGGTGCTGCTAAGGGTGTCATCATGGCAATAGCTGCCAGGGAGAAGAGGGATCACACAGGAAAGAGTGGAGGAGGCCAGGCCTTTGGCTTTAAAGAGTAACTAAACCCCAAACCCAAATCTGTGGTGAAGCCTGTAGTAGGGTAGTGAAGTAGGGTACTGAACTAACCATCTGCTATTGGCTGGTCTTTGTGCCAGGTGATGTCCCCACCTGTTATACTCTATAGAAGGTGACATCACCTGGCACAAAGACCAGCCAATAGCAGATGGCCAGTTCAGTGCCCTACTTTTCACCATTAGGTGTCAGGCTTCACCACAGATTTGGGTTTTTGGGTCAATTACTCTTTAAAGACTCCAGGAAATGGCATCTTTACTCCCTGGATTTGATGCATTTCCTGTTGAAACAGGATGTTGGAGTGGGACATAAAGCAGTGAGGGATCATTCAAAAGTCTAAACCAATGGGATATGAGTCAGGGAGAGAGAGGCAATTTTATTTGATGGGAGGGGTGTGGAGGGGCGGGATTGTTAAAAAATCTGATGGTTTTATTGGTTAGAAATTACTACAACGACTACTACTACTACTACTGCTACTGCTACTGATGATGATTTTCTTTTATTTTCGTGTCATGCACACAAAGTGCCCAACCCTCATGGGTTTACAGGACACCAAAGTTACCGTTGCAGCGGCCATACATTTCAAAACATTTGTTATAACAAGATTACCGCTTATTATACAGCTTATTATACAGCTCGGTCGGCTACTAGTGCAGCATGAGGTCACCATTAAAGATACTCTGTTTTCCAGTAAGTAAAAGTAATGGGAGTTCATTTCATGGGGACTTTAATTATTTTACAAGTAAATATCACGTAAAGTGAGTTAGCTCTTTGTTTGCAGCAAGAAAATGAAGTGTGGAGAATATGGCTACGCGGTAGTAAGTACATGCTAACGGTTTGGTGTTCAGTAACAATGTGGTAATGTTATGTCATGTTATGTAACAGTGTACAAGCAAGGCTGCAGCAGCAAGAAAGCCAATAGCATGTCAGCCTCAGCTGTAACATTGCTGACAGAGTCAAAAGGACATCGCGGGCTGTAACCGAGTCGCTCTCTTTGAGCATTACATTCCATTGATTGCTTTTTGCTGAGAGTGGCACTCACACACACACTCACACACACACACACACACACACACACACACACACTCACACACCGTCAAAATTACAATGGCGGTTTTATGATTGCCAGAAAGCGATGCTGTTTTTAACAGACAGAATATCATTCCAGATGAACTGTTTACCCTGGGGATTAACATTACAGCACTGCTTACTGGATTAGCCGCAATGATCAGCATTGATCTCCGCTGTCAGTGTAAGAGGCTGATACGGCGCATTATTATCGCCCCTTGGAGTGCTGTCATCTCCCTCCTAAGTTGAAACACCCCCCCCTCCTCCCTTTCACACCATTCCAATTGGATCTTTTCTTCAAGTGGCTGACCAGATAAAAAAACCCCGCTCCTATTCAGATGTAGCGGCCATGCGGTGCCGGTGAATGTAAGGTTCAAGCCGGGGCGAGGCCAGGCGCCGAACACGAAGTGTCTGCCAGTGTTCGGTGACCCGGGGTCACAGCAGTCAATCCCTACGTTTTTCACCGCTGCTTCAACATCGACTGTTGGAATGATTTTGGGGGGCTTAGCGGGCCAAGGTGCAAACTGTGTACCTGATGTTGTGGGCTCACCAAGTCAATGGCTGGCTTTCATTCAGAGTTTAAAGCCTGATTCTGGGGTATTTTAATAAAAGAATCATGGGGAAATGCATGAAGTCAGGTTGAGTGGTAGGACAGCTGGATCTATTTCAGTTAAGACTTAAATGTTTCACATCTTAGGGTGATGATACACACTATTTTTAAGAAGGTGTAGATCCACAATTCTACCAGTCTAACAGTGTTTTTGTGTCCATTATAATCCACTGTATTATCTCCTTTCATCTTGCTGGAGTTGCCAGTTCTCATCCCTGCTGAATGTAAAATGATTATTTTATGCGCCCAGAGACGCTGCCAAATAAAGTGGATGGCCTGCTCTCCTTTAAAAAATTGCCATTTTATATTGCGCCAATGGTCGTCCATGTATCATGCCCTCCAGATGCTTTAGGCTACTTCTGCTTCACATAACACATTACCGAAGTACTTCGTTTGAGATCATAAATTACCGAAATTCTTTACTTTAGATAATTAAATACAACAACGATGTCATTTTTTTAGGATCTTACTTCATTCTTTTCTAGTAGAAATTTCCAGTTTTTTATGTTGACCTGCACACACTGCAGTGAGGTTATTGATTATGAAATAGTGTGCTACTTTAATGCAATAATATTAATTTACCAGGATGTTTGGCTAATAAAATATCTTAGCTAATGCTAATACATCTCAGCCGGTAAAAGATAGTAAATTACAAGGCCACTTCATTTTAGACAATAAAACACAGGATTGAATGGCTAATAAAATATCTGACTATTCCATAACAGCTTATGTCTGCTGCCCATAAAAATATGGTAATAAAAATCTTTATTGCTCTTGGCGTTACAGAACAATACACGGAGAACCCCTACTGCTCGCTCTTTAGTATTATTCATTAGGTTCTGATACAGGCCAGTGGCTGTTCCTAAGTTTGTGTGTGTGTGTGTGTGTGTGTGTGTGTGTGTGTGTGTGTGTGTGTGTGTGTGTGTGTGTGTGTGTGCATGTGTGTGAGCGCGGTAGGGCCTTTTAATAAAAAATGCCCCGCTGGGCTCTGCGTTGCCAGTTTGCCAATCAGAGCATAGCCATGATATGCAAATCGTACACACACACACACACACACACACACAAACACATACACACAGAGTGGAAAAAGGAGTGTTTTGCATCTACCAGGGCCATTACAGACATTTTAAAATCCTATGAATATAAAAAAGCGAGAGAGCGCGCAAGAGAAAGATAGAAGTGAGAGGGAGGGAGGGAAGGAGGAGATGGAGAAACAGAGAGAGAGAGAGAGAGAGAGAGAGAGAGAGAGAGAGAGAGAGAGAGAGAGAGAGATGGCCTGGGAGAATAGTGAGAGGAAAACTACATTTTCTGTTCTTTTCTGTGTGCAACAGTTTATTATTTAGTTGGAGGGGAGATTGGATGGGAGGATGCGACAGAGAGATTACACACAGATGGAAGATAGAGGCTTGAATGGCTTTTTTTTTCTCTCTCTCTCTTTCTCTGCCTTTCTTTCCGCCCGCCTCCCCCTTACATCAGTTTCGGATAGTTTTCCCCGATATTATAACTGCCGCTCCCTTGCAGTGGAGTCTGGCAGTAAGAGATGAACCCAGCCGTATAACCCTGTGCTTTATGAGTATGAACCACGATTGGTTGATTAAACAAAAGGGCGTCCTCCAATCAGAGCTAATTCCTCTTTCTCATTAGTGACTCACAGATGGTTTTCATGTTACTTGGACAAGGCATTAACATAGGAAGAAACAGACACAGAACATAGGGGGTTTGGGGAGATCAGACGTTAGCAACACTGCAAAAACTGACTATTTTATCTTATATCCAGACTTATGAAGCTCATTTTAGGATTTTATTGGTGAAATCATCTCACTGCACTGGCAGATAATTTTACCGGTTTCAACAAATTTGCCTTTTCCTCAGGAGAATATAACTTGTTTCAGGACCTTTACTTGGTAAAAGTGAAACTGTCTTGGAGAAAGCTTCTTGTTTCGAAATTTTCTTTGTTGTATTTCTTGAAAGAAGTGATATTGGCATGAATCAAGTGAAACTTATTGAAACCAGCAAGATTATGTGCCAGTGCAGTGAGAGAATTTGACTAAAAATGTCACAAAATAAGCTTGATAGGTCTGGAAACTAGACCTAGACCTATTATCATTTGCCACCAAAACTTCCAAGCCTGCTTAAATATAGACTAAATGAATGGGGACAAAGTAGAGGAATGACTGATGACTGACAAGATATTACTATTATTTGGTCAATATGATAAATTATTAGATAAAGGACAATCAGTTTAGGGAGGGAATATTTGTTCTAAATGCTTGTAGATATGGCATCCAAGTAGATTTCTCTGGGTTTTTTTCTTCAACTTTGGTCTCCGTTATAATGATAAAAACCACAAGATCAAATTGGGATCTGCCCATACCTTGACATGCCCAACTGATTCCCGTGGCTAAGGGAAATAAACCAGGAACATCCTTTCAACAGCTACCATTCAGTGACCCTCGACCGAGGTACTTCACCACCAGCTGCCCCAGTAGAGATGCTCTCTGGTGAGTGTGTGCACTTTTCAACAGAACCCTCTCTGGGGAAGTGAAGGCTTTAAAAATATGGACACCAGAAATGATTGGCTGAAAGGATTCATTCTGTTCTTCCTCCTCTCCAATAGGTTAAACATTACAGTATTTTGTATTAAAATGTATTTGCCACGTTTGCGTTTCCGTGTAAAAAATCTGGTCAAATCTCACAGGTGTCAAGTAGAAATATCGAATTTCCAAATGTGTGTGTGTGTGTGTGTTTGTGAGAGATATGGAGGACTCATCAGAAACAGGCCCACGACCCACTTTGTCCCCCAACCCATAACTTAAGAAACAAAACACCTCTCCTTCAGTATTATGCAAGCTAACGGAGAATTGAAGAGAAGAGGTGATGGAGCAAAGGGGAGATGAGAAGACAAGGAGCTAATAGGAGGAGAGAAGAGGAATGGAGAGGAGTGGAACGGAAGCTAAGGAGAGGAGGAGGACGAGGAGAAGGAGAGAAGATGATAGGGAGGGAGTTAATAGGGTGATTAGATAGAGGAGAGGATGGGAGAGGAGAAGCATCTGATAGGGTGATTAGCGGGGAGGAGAGCTGCTGTTGAGAAAAAGACTTTGTGTTGGATTATTTTCTCCTCGAAGCAGCTTACAGAGGACCAGCCGCTGTTTTACACCTCAGCTCTCACACCCCCAAATCCCCCCGATTTAGACTTAAACTGTGTTGAGAGGGGCGAGAGAGGGAGGGAGGATGAGGGAGAGAAGGAGAAAGAAAGGATAAGGGGAGAGAGAGAGAGAGGAAGATAGTGATTCAACTTATATCCAGTTCATAAAAGCTTTTACATTTGCTATTAAAGAGCCACTGTCTGGTAGCTCTGTTTGGAATCAATAGAAGAAGAACTGGGTAGTTAGCATGGCTGAACAGACAAAGAAAATAAACTCAAACTGCATCAACAGAAAATCCAAGGAAGAAGACGTCACAGTACTGGACACACTGTTTGATTGACAGGTGATCTCTGGGAAGAGCAGTGCAGAAACACCACAGCAATGACACAATCAAAAGAACAAGGAACTGGAGGATTACCACTTTAAAGAGAGAGAGAGAGAGAGAGAGTGTGTATATGTGTCTGTGTATGTGTGTGTGTGTGTGTGTGTGTGTGTGCCTGTGCCACCATGGTGTGAAATACTACAGCAGTGCTTTGGGCTGCAGTGTAAACACACACAGCTTACCTGTGAAGTCACATCGGTCTCATGCAGCTCATTGTTTAGCTCAGTGGTTCTCAACTTCTGGGCTGAGGGCCGACGCTGGCCCCCGCAATGTTGCTGAGAGGTCTCTGCTGAGTAACCGGTACAGAAACAGCCCATTCTTTCACACAGTTTATAGTCTTTTTAGTGGACAATGGAGAGAAACAGGATAGATGGCAGAGAGTGGCAAATACCAATAGGCCCCAAAAATTGTTGCTAGAAATTGTTTGCAGAAACTAAAAGATTGATATAGCCTTCTTTTCATGCATATTTTGAATCTGAGTTATTCAGAAATGTCAGTACATTTACACTTTAGCATACACTATGTTGAGCGATAGTAGGCTCCATGCTAACACTTTAACATACACTATGTTGACTAGTTGACTAGGCAACTAGCATTATCCAAAGTGAGAAGACTGTAACTTTACTAACTATATATTTAGTGTATGCTAAAGTGTTAGGATGGATCACCGGAGCCAATGATCTACCGGGGACACATGGATGATTCTGGTGTCTATGTTCATCACAAACAAATTATGCCACTGATAAATATTTGTTCATCATTTTGTATTTTGTAGACAAAAGGGATTTATCCAGTCCTTTGGGAATGAAACGTGTGTGCATGGACATACATACAAATGTGTACAAGAACACACACACACACAGACACACACACACACTTGATGCCCTATTGTAGGCTACTGCTGAGGACCCCTCCACCTCCCACCCTTCCTCCCCTCTCTCAAGAGGCACTTATTTAGTTGGTACACAGGCGTCATGCTGAGAACCACACACAGTCAGACCACACACACAGCGAGCACAACACACACACACACACACACACACACACACACACACACACACCCTGTCACTAGAACAAATCAAATATACTCAGCTTGAATTTTGCCACTACAAACACACACACACACACTCACACGCCTGTCAATCATTCTCTTTTCCCTGCTCATTGAACTAGGCTGCGGTAGGGAGGTGTGTGTGTGTGTGTGTTTCCTGCTAATTAATACAGAGGGGTGTGTGTGTATGACTGTGTAAAGCCCTTTCTCTTGACATTTATATACAGTTGTGTGTGCGTGCGTGCATTTATCTTTGTGTGTTATTATAACAGGGTTTCCTTTGTTGAATAGTGTGTGTGTGGGTGTGTGTGTGTAGGAGGTGTTCCTTTCACAATTAATCACAGTAGTGAATCTCCCTCCCCTTGTCGTATAATACAGATGTCATCCACAGCAGTTACTCCACAGTGCTGCTCTAAGTGGTTCAAGCATTTATATTGTTTAGCTTACTGGCTTTTAATTGTATTTTTCTGAAAAGTTTATTATTATGCTGCTATATATCTATATAGGTTGGTAAGTAAATAGACAGATTTTTACAGCATGATGTAAAGTAATAGCTCTGCTACATACATGGATACATAATAATACATCTATGGAAACCCAAGAGCACATAGGCCTCAATCTCATTGGTTGAGTTAAACCTTAGTGGGCGGAGCCAAGAACCACAGTTTATCTGGCTATGTAATGTTAGACTGAAGTCCAGTGAAAAATACAAGAGGTAAGAGAGGAGTTAGCTAATATTATGAAGTCTAGCACTCTTGCTACTAACTGAAAAAATGCAATCTAGCCATACTAAATTAGTAAGGTTAGCTAGTTAGCTTAGCTGACCTTCCAAGTTCAAACTAGCCAAACTTAGCTATCTACGTAAAGGCTAACTTGCCCTGTTAGCTCACTTGTGCTTGGAAAAACTGATTCTTTGGCTCCACCCATTGAGGTTTAACTCAACCAATGAGATTATTTCTACCTGCAGAGCAAGTCTGCATTCAAGAAATGCTTACATAACTAAAACTACAATCTGCAAACTGAATAGACAACACACTGCAATGCTAAAACTGGGACAAGATTAGCAGGGAATGCAAATCGGATTAAATAATAAATACAGACACAGAACATAGAATACACAACGTCGGAGTGCAATAAGTTAAGGTAGTACTTTCACATGTACTAAGGTGCAGACATTGAACATGGACAAGTTTATGGTGGTTTTGTAGTGACATTAAAGTTGAAGTGTCCAGATACTGCAGCAGTGGGGGACAAGCTGCTCCTGAAGTGGACGGTTTTGCTCGTCACAGATCTGAAGTGTTTTCCAGAGGGAAGCAGCTAGAAAAGATGCTGCGATGAGATGAGAGAGGCGGAAACTCTCTTTCTTTCTTGGCACGCTTGATGGAGCGCTGCATGTAAAAGAGATTCAGCCGAGGGAAGGTCAGCGCCGGTGATCCTCACCGCTGTGGAGATGATGTCTCGTAGTTTACGTTTGTATGTGATTCGTATGTGTGCTTGTGTACCAGGAAGTCATTATTCTCTCTGTGATCGATGTGTGGAATATCACCAGGAGATGCTGGTTAACCCTGAACCTCCTCAGTCATCTTTACAGATAATGTAGTCCGAGTTGATGTTGAGTGAAATTATAAGTGACGGGGAGAATATATATATAGATATACAGTACATGCATCCATTATATTTAACTATTTTGTCAGCATACTGTAGTTGCGAGCGAGATATTTCATTTTAGAACACAATCCTTCACTGATTTAGATTTTTACTGGAACTAAAAGGAAGGAATTGTATTGAAAACAGTGGAACTTTCCAATTGCAAAGTTTCATTGCAAAATCAGATATTCACCCTCTGAAAGAAGTGACATCTTCTCATAAAAAAAACGAAAATTGAAATAAATTCTGGAACTTTGTAAAGCATAGTACTTAAAGTTACTAACGATAACACTTTTACAGGCTAGGTCATCGATATTTTAGAGGCAGTGAATCATGAAGATCAGGTATTCTTCCACAAAATGCATACATGGCATTTTGGGTATCAACTTTTCAATTGTGTAGAACACTCTTGCTAATTTCAATGGCGCGGCCCCTTTAGATGGATGGCTCTGGGTCATACTAATACAGATTGAAGCGTTTAGCTTGGCTAGCTGGCTCCAGGATGTGATCCATCAGAAAACAAGGCTAATGTTTTCAGCTAACCCACTCCTAGTGCAATTATATGGTCCACTGGCATTGATCATAGCTGCTCTTCTTCAATCTATCCTTCTCTCTCTCTCCTCCCTTTAATGGCTAAGTCAGTGTTAAATGTTTGATAAATGACTTTGGAGACCGGTCTACCATGGATTTATTAAATTTCTATAAAAACCCTGATTTGAGTGCGTGTGTGCACACATGTGTGTGTTAGAGCGAGAGAGGAAGAAAGTGAGAGAAAGTGAGGGAGGTGTGTGTGTGTGTGTGTATATGTGTGTGTGTGTAAATAATACTCTTTGGTTAGAGAACAGGCTTAAGATTTTTTTTGAATAAAAATTCATAACTGGGCTTACTGGATAGTTGAGTGTCTGGAGTGAAAGAATGAGAGAAAGAACGAAAGAAAGAAAGAAAGAAAGAAAAAGAAGGAAAGAAAGTCTCTCCGTTATGCACATACAAACACCTTAAAAACTTAAAATTCAAAGTGGGGACTGACTGCAATCTGAATCTGCTCTTCATAAGTAGAGTATTACACACACACACACACACACACACACACACACACACACAGACACACACATACACGCACATGCCAGTGGAAGGCCAATTAGTGCAGGGTGAAAACAACAGGGTTTTTTGAAGCAATGTTTCAATGACGACATTTAATTGGATGGTAAATCAACTCCTTATCTGCCTCTCCACAGATTGGTGTGGGGGGGGGGACGAAGAGCGAGAGAGGGGAGAGAGAGAGAGAGAGAGAGAGTGAGATGGGGAGAAAAAAGGGGAACGAGAGGAACAGAAGGAAAGAGAGGAACAAATGAAAAGCGATGAGAGAGAGAGCTCAAGAGAGGGAGAAACAGAGGGAAACACGGAAAGAGAGAGCTTGTGTGGATCTTTGAGTGTGTGCGTTTGTGTATATGTCATGAAAGACCATGATGCACAGCTAGGACAGTCACACACACACACACACACACACACACACACACACACATACCGTGTGTGTGTGTGTGTGTGTGTGTGTGTGTGTGTGTACAGCAGCATAATGTAGTGGCCCAGGCTGATAAGAAGCAGAGTCATCCTTGCTACTGTAGAAGACAACAGGTGTGAAAAGATATCATGGAACCCAACTACTCGAAGCAATAAAATAAATACTCAGGAGATGAGTCCACTTGTCCCATGCATTCTGGTCCACCAATAGTCCTAATGGGTCCTCCTGTTGAAGCTACAATATGCCCATAAGAACTAGACTTGATTGGGATTGATTTAATCAGTGATGGAGCAGACAGTACAGACTGAGTCAGACTGCAGCCAAAAACAAAGTTGCATAGATCTAGTGAAGAGGTGCCACTTTACATGCACTCGTTCTAAAATGATTCCATTGACGTTTCACCCGCAAAGGCCTTCATCAGACTGTAAAGACTGTAATGGCTTACATTCTGATGAAGGCCTTCGTGGGCCAAAACGTCAATGGAATTATCTTCATTGTGTAGAACAAGCGAGGCTAAATACGTTTTCTAGAGTGAGCAGAGCGGCGCCGCTTCACTCATCATTCATGATGGAGCAGGCCAGCCAGTCAATCACGAGGCCCCATCAAATTGTCAATCATCATAAAGCAATTCACGGCAATCAAAACGGCAACGTGTCCAAACGACACCGCGGGTCAGACGCCGATAAGAGAGAGAGAGAGAGGAAAGAAAGAAGATGGAAAAAAGTTATATAGGCTTCCAAAAAGCACGGGACGGCAGCATAGAGTCGGGGCCAATAACAGAGATGGTCAGAGCGAGCTATGAGCAAAAGGGCAACAATGCGAAAGATAAGATATGATTTAAGAGAAATATTTACAGTATGAAACGTGGAGATCAAAGATATGCGATCGATTTAGCGAAAGTAGCGGTGGAACTCCGGGAACCTTCTCAGTCTGCTGCTTAGATGTTGAGAGAGAGAGGGAGTCCCACCAAAACCCCATTCTTTTTCCCGATAGAGGAATGGCTGTGGGAGCATAAAGTCCATATTCAGGCATGTTAGCATCAGACTTATGAAATCTATACCAAAGTTGTTTTACAGCTTTGATGCGAGTGTATTAATTCCACGCTCGCAGAGAGAGAGGAGGACTGTCTTCTGTTTTCATCTCAGTTTAATTCAATATTGTACAATATGACTTATTTATTTGAGGATTGAAATCAATGGAAATTTGTAAAGAGGCAGCCTGAGGCGCTGGAGCCGCCTTTGAACGTACAGCCTCGGCGCCGTTTAGATTATTATGCGGGCTGACTCATACGCAAACATACACAAACGTATACACGCACACACAACATACTGGTCGAGTTACGCGCAGATAACACACACGCCGCTCTCCCTTTCACACACTCCGACTGTTGAACTGACTCACACATGCAAACACAAACACACACACACACACGCAGCTCTCTCTAAGGGCGATGCTTGTGATCTATCTAGCATGCTGGTAATCCCAGTGATGGCGGTCACTCCAGCTCTGTCAACAGCTGAAATATGGATGATAGAAGGAGCAGATGAAACCGAATAGACGAGAAGCCTGTGGACAAAAAAAATCCTTGAAGATTTTCCAAACCCTGTTGGACTTCAGTCTGAACCTTATAGGACTCAGAACTTCAATCGGAGCGACTGGATGATTGGCGCTTTTCATTTGACATTGGCATTTTTCGTAATAGCGAAGCAACAGTTTTTCTCCGGCCTCTCTGGTGTCTGAAATGCATTGCGTTGTGTAAATTATCCAACAAAGTAATCCTTTTCCTCGTCTTCTGAACAGGACTAATAAACCTGAGGAACTGGTTCTAAACTAAAATAGAAGAAGAGAGCGAGGAACAGTCAATAGTTAACAGAGGACAGCGCAGCAAATGAATTGAATGAGTTTCTATTCATTACGCTCTAGATTTGATGCTGTTATGAGTTTGTCTTTGTGTATCTGTACCTTTCTTTGCTTTATTTTCTATCATCCACTCATTGTATCTCTCTCTTTTACCTTGCTAATCTCTAGGTCTCTCGTCTTTGTTACTGTAATAAAGATATGAATAGAGTGAGTGAATTATTTTCAATTTGCTGCTTTTGTGCCTGTACTGTACAGTATGTCTTTCTTGTGTGTTTTTATGCAACAATATGTCATCACATGTTCTTATGTTAAGTGATGAGAACATAGACACCAAAGCATTATCCAAAGTAAGAAGACTGACCTTTTAGTAATAAAACGTTGTCTGTGATTTTTATCATATGGCCCAGAGATTCATACATTTAAAAAATGACTCAATATGGGTGATGTAGGTTTATTTTTAGAACTATTTCAGGTAACGTATTCATCCACTGCACAGTGATTTTTAGCTGTACACAGTCTCCCATTACCCACCGCCTTCCTATGGAAAGAGGGAAAGTAGTCCCTGGTCGTTCAAAACAGGTTATTTTTGTATCATATTTTGTATACATTTGACCAATCTCTACACAAAACTACCAGACTTAGCCACATAATATTTAAGATTACTTATCATTTAGTTTTAGAGCTGCTTTTTTTCTCACTTTTAGATAATGCTAGTGGTCTATCTCTCAACATAGTGTATGCTAAAGTGTTAGCGTGGATCACCAGAGCTAATGATCCACCAGGGACACATGGATGATTTTGGTGTCTGTGTTATCATCACTTAATGGTAAATTGACCAATGGGCCAATCTCCCCAAAACGTGCTGTATTCCTTTAAGTTACAACACTGTATCAAAGTTACAGCAATATCCAAACGCAAAACTAATATTAGTCTTTGTTACTAGCAGCTGTAGTTACTTAAGTTGATGGATGGATGAATGAATGGATAGATAGATAGATAGATAGATATATTCATCACATTGGACAGATGAATCAATGGGTAGATTTTCATCACTGTATTTGCTATATTCATCCCCCTGGTACAGTCTCCCAGTCTACTGATATGCATATCAACAGTGATTAGGCCTCTGATACAAATCAACATTTACAGGTTAATCATTCAGATTTAATAACTGTATAATCATGTACAGTACATAATGCTAATCCTGGATTCCGCTAGTGTCAATCTGAATTGTAAACAGTAGAAATATGTGGCTTTCTGTTTGCATTGCATACATTAGTAGCTAGAATCTCACTGTGTCCATGTTAATTTTAAACCAAGGATTTGACTATTTCACAAGAAACTCAATAATAAAGTCAACACTTTTTTTTTTTTTTTTAGAAAACTCAAAAATCAGGTGCCTCAACTATGCTTTATAGTAGCAGATATGCTACCACGCCAGGGAATTGTGTGTGTGTGTGTGTGTGTGTGTGTGTGTGTGTGTGTGTGTGTGTGTGTGACAGTGACTGTGGTGTGTATTTGTGTGTCTGAATGTGATTGTGCGGATATTCGCACTTGTGTGTTCCTGTGTGTCTACTTGTACCTGTCTGTTATTGAGTGCGTCTGCCTTCGTGTCTGTGTGTGAGCTGTGTGTGTGTGTGTGTGTGTGTGTGCGTATGTGCATGTGTGTGTGTGTGCGTATGTGCATGTGTGTGTGTGTGTGTAGAGACGCCTATCTATCGGAGCAGCTATTTCAGAGAGAAAGGATTTCTGCCTCAGTAATTGCCTCGGCTATATTTTTCCCCCCAAATCTCTCTCTCTCTCTCTCTCTCTCTCTCTCTCATTTTTCTTTGGTATTTTTTTCTCTCTGCGTATTTCTCCTTTCTCTGGCACGACTTTCTCTCTTGCTCTCCCTCCTCTTATTTCTCTTTTTTTTACTCCCTCCATCTCATAGTCCTTGACATTGACCGTGATCTCACAGTAAGTTCAATTAGAGACACAAACACAGGCACACACACTCACACACACACACATACACATATACTGCATGTAATGGCAGTGTCCATTAAAATCCATTAAAGACAGTTTCTATTCACTAAATTCGGAATAGAATACTTTTAGATGAATCCGTGGGATGGAAAATATAATACATATATTTGCCATTTGGTTTACACTTTTATCCAAAGCCTTCCATGTATTTGTAGTGGATATCAAACCTGTTAGTGTTAGCGCCATGCTCTGCCCATTGAACTAAACAAAACCATGATGGGCAGCGATGGACAAATATAGTGATGCAGCGAGAGATGGATGTACAGATGGATGGATACAGAAATACAGAAATAGACTCATCCAGCCTGAAATGATGTGCGCGACTGTGTTTCCATTTGTCTTCCTTGGCTGTGAGCGGTTTTACCTTGACGTGTAGAAATCTTATTTAAATGTTCTTCGTTTCATCCATCAAAGGCAGTAGCTTGATAGCGTGAAGCAATTAAAGAATAGTGACTTTTTTTTTTTTGCACGATAGGCCTATTTCTTAAAGGTTTGGCGTGTCAGCATCTTTGTTAAAGGTTCAAACATCAATATATCAATGTCAAATCAATTGTGATACCTTGGTTTAATTACTGTAAACAAATGAGACCATGGTGGAGACGATTGGTAGCCTCTATCTCACACCAGTGGTGTTGTTAGTGCTAGTGTTTATCAAAATTAGGACCACATTTCCCATAAACTAAGCAGAGAAAATCCAAAAGTTCTCAAAAAATATATATATATTTATTGCGCTGTTTTGGACGAAGCAGGTCTTCATCAGGCAAATATACATGTAGTGGACTGAGATGTGAATACATAATATATAGACAACAGAAGGTGACATCATAGGCATAATTACAATTAGCTTGATGCAAAACAGGTGCACCCAAGTCCCAAATCTTCCAAATCTCACCTAAAAAACACAGTACACCTGTTGAGCTTGTCTCTGTTACTGCAATCCATTAGTTTACCAGATAACCACAGGTGATGTGTTAGTTCACAATTACACAATAGGAAATACAGTTCACTGTATTTGATATGGTTGTCAGGTTTCTAACATAGCAGGTTTTGGTCTGAAGGCTAAAGACTAAAATGTTTGTTTTGGTGGAGAAAGCGACTCTGGCTTCCCGTTCAGTCATTGTCCAGTGAGTCTAATGGTGATGTAAACCGCTCTTGTGGAAGAACAGCTCATGTCTAGAGCAACTAGACTTGTTTAGAGACAGATGGATGTTTCACTGGTGAGCTCAAGCAGTTTTGACTCTCTCTCTACCCCCCACACACACACACACACTCACACACAGGCACAGGCTAGAGTTGCTTTTATTGTTTTGGTTTTTTTATTGGTCATTGGTTGAAGGCCGAAGATGACCTCATCGTCGTCACCATGGTTACTTAACTATTCCTCTGTCCATGTTGATGCGATTAGTCCGACGGTGTGTGTGTGCGTGCGTGTGTGTGTGTGTGTGACTGGGGGGGGGGGGGGCTGTAATATGTTAGACATGAGTTCCATTGTAATATAGTTTATTGATCACAGAGCATCTCTCTCTCTCTCTCTGTCTACCTCTCTCTATTGTTATGTTTCTCTCTCTTTCTCCCCGTCTTCCTCCAGCTCTCCCTGGGTCTCTTGCTCTTCCTAAACCACAAAAAAACAAAAAAAAAACAAGGATTACATGCTTTTCTACTTCACCCCCTCCATTTGAATTGAATGATTTATTGGCCTGGCACAGCTTTCTTTCTGTCTGCCTTTCTGAACTGATAGTCACCTGGTGTAATGTCACTTCAACCCTCAGTCTAGACCAATCACAGTATAGCAAAGAGACACTTTATTCACATGGGTGTGTGTATTAATACGGGTTAACAGCGTCCAGCCTGTGAACTGGTGAGCTCAATCAAAGCAGTTGACACTCAAACAGCCTCTTTCTGCCTCCTTAAATGAATCCCCAGCCAGTCCCGTGAACTGTGGAGCTGAAACGGCCTTGTGGTTAACACTAGAAAAGCCAAGCCGCAGTCCGTTTATGGCCTTTTTTTTTAAAAAATTTTAGAACAAATATCTCAGCTTTCGAGTGACTTTTCCTCACTCACTTTCTGCACAAACCAGTGTTAGATTCATGGGGGGGAAATGACGGCACCGGTGTTGATGGCAGTGGTGTTTTCCGTTGTCCAAACAGGTTTGTGCTCCTGCTGTTTCCCATGTAATGTAATGGCGCAATAAATAGCTTCGAGATGTTTCAGCCGGTCTATTTCTCTCCCTCTCTCTCTCTCTCTTTCTCTGTCTTTTGTTTTCTCCAGGTCAGCCTACCAAATGACTCCAGCTGTGTGGAGGAGATTTTGCGGGTAAGTTGGGTACACACACTCGCACACACACACACACACACACACTAATTGCACATATTATCAGCTGTTTTCTGTTTGCTGACAAAGACCTTCCTCTCTCTCTCTCTCAAGGGTCTGACTTTAGGAAGGAATGGGAGAGAGAGAGACGGAGAAAGAGAGAGGGAATAAAAAGGCAGAGAGACAGAGGGAGATCTG